>NW_027526328.1:0-282412 GCF_048455015.1 Haemaphysalis longicornis | reverse complement strand
AACATCTTGCTCCAGAGTGAAAGAATAAAGCGCGTCATTCCAGACCCACCACACGTGGTGTATCGCCGGGCAAGAAACATCAGAGACATTGTGACATCATCTCGATCAAGAGAAACTAGTTTCACAGGTTCCACACCATGTGGAAAACCCCGGTGCAAATTGTGTCTAATGATGACACCAACAACCAGCGCTCAGAGCAGGGAATCTGACTTTTCCATGCAGATCAGGGGCAACTGTAATTGTGACACTGCAAATATAGTTTACCTCCTAGAATGTGGTGATTGTGGTGCGCAATATATTGGACAGACTGAAAATTCTTTTAGAACTCGCATCAATAATCACAGATCCGATGCAAAAACAAAACCTTATCTCCCCCTTTCAAAACATATCAACTGTTTGAAACACCCGTTCGACCAATATAAGGCCACAGGGCTCCAATCAGGATTTAAAACCCATTTCGACAGGGAAGCCTGCGAATCTTATCTGATCCACAAATATAACACTCTCACAAGAGATATCAATGAGTCTCAGGGAAGGCTGTCGTGCCTTCAAACCTAGACCTTGTAGCGGCACGTATCGCACGTTACCACTTCTCAACCGTTGGATGGTTCATCGTTGTCAGCAGGTTACTTTACCGTATGCTTCTCCTGCACGAAATCTTCCGGTATCCCATCATTACACTTTCCAAGCACTATTCGGTCTAGTGTTGTGAATAACTTATTTTCTCCGTATGCTTCATTGTTCGTTTCCCGAAATGTCACTTTGTAAGCTATTTTTGTTCACTGCTATGGTTCCCCATGTTCTACGATTTGTACACGTGTATTCTTTGTATTCTTTCGTTTGTCAGTTTGTTTAAAGAATGCTGTGTGCGAATTTATACTGCCATTGATGACTAGCTACGAAGTGTCTTTTTTTTTCCCTAGATCACTGGAGATTTGTTCTCGTACGTGCGTCACATCTTTATTTTACTTTTTTCATAATGTGCAAACCCTTGTTACTTGCAAAAATATGAAATGTAAGCTAACAATTTGTTGTATCTATCCATTTCATGTCATGAGCCGGGGACTCGTTCAACTGCTTTTTTCTGTGTGCTGTTTCTTTGTTTATTTCCTGCCTTGTGTGTCATTTCTCAAAATCCTCGCACAACCTGCGCTCTTCTTGGGTGGCTCACGCACACCTCTGTCAGCGTCGGCGCCCTTCGAGGGGTCGTCATTGTCCGCCTTGTGCACGGGACGCGGGCCGCGGATAAGCCATTTGTGGCTATTATCTGGTCTCCTGGGAAGCAGCGGCATTTTCCTTTGAGGATGCGGCCCCCTCGCTAATCCTCCCGCCTGCATTCTTGAACTTGAACGTCGCCTTCTGCCATTTTGCGTTCCCCAGTGTCTGGATGACTAATTGTCGATTCCACGCTTCCGCCTTATGCGGCAGGTTGTTTCCTCTCGTTTGGAGTGAGATGCCCAGTACCCCATCCTTATTTGTTTACTTTTCTTAATATTGCTGTGCGTGGGTGGGCGGTGGCTGAACGAAACATGCTTCCTAAGTGCCTCGCTTTTGCTTTTCGCCGCGTTGTATATTGAGATGGATTACCTGCGCGCCCAGTCGTGCAGTACGTTTCTTTCCACTTGTTACTTGCTGTACTTCCTTCTTGTACACTTTTGAAATAATGTGTCCACGTGCTCACAGCGCTCCCTGTGAGCCTACATATACCCTGTATTCGACCTATGTACTTCACTTGAAAAAGGCTGGTTCCCAGCCGAAACCTATGTTTTTCGTGGTGACTCTAATTTAATATACATATATATATATATATATATATATATATATATATATATATATAGTATAAGTAAAGAGTCGGATACACAACAAGAACAATAACAAACAATGTTTACTTACGTAGCGGCAACGGGACTTGCCTTCATCAGAGTAAAGTTACATGATTACAGCAATAAAGTTACAGCAAAATCATGTAACTTTACTCTGATGAAGGCAAGTCCCGTTGCCGCTACGTAAGTAAACATTGTTTGTTATTGTTCTTGCTGTGTATCCGACTCTTTACTTATACTATGTCTGCGCGCTTTGTGAGTTTATCTTTCTTTAGATTTATATATATATATATATATATATATATATATATATATATATATATATCGCACCAGACCGGTATTGTGGAGGTCGTGGGTTCGGATCCCACCCGGCGGGCATTTTTTCTCCACTTTCTATCGTTCTTTCCAAATTCTTTATCTGTTTCAATTACCTACCACATCCTCCCCTTTGTTTCCGAGGTTTTCTTGACTGCCAACCCTTTTTTCTGTCTTATTTCAACGAGCCCCTCATTTCCTATTCTGATTCGCGATATATATATATATATATATATATATATATATATATATATATATATATATATATATATATATATATATATATATATATATATATAAAGCAGTGTGCCTCCACCCTCCAAGGGTTCTTTCGCGACCATTGCGGTCAAAAGGAAACTCCCGCAAACAAATAAAAGAAATAACTGGCACAGCCAGAAATCGAACCTAAACCCGAATAGAGTAACGGTGCAACATCCCGTCATCTTACAGACTAAGTTACGCCCACACAAGGAGAGAAGGAAACAGACGGTGCACTCAACGAGCACAGCGGCGGGTCTATAACCTGCGCTCACACAGAGCCCTCGTGTGAAGTTTACTATATATATCAGCAAAGGATCGGCAGGAATAATGCAAGACCGCCTCCAACAGGCCGCCTATGTAGTTCAGGCCTATGGTTGCGGACTAACCTGCGCCACCCCCGCCCCCCCCCCCCCCCCCCCCCAAAGAAAAAAAAATCCGAGCTTTTACCCGTGCAAAAGAGGCGACGCAACACAGCCATGGACACAAAGATATCACTGGACGGACATAGTATCATTCCTTCTTCAGCAATTAAGATATTGTGCATGACCTATCAACAAACATGCAAAAACAACCAGCTAATCCAAAAACTAGAAGCAACTACAGAGCAAATAATTAGGATGCTCCGAACGGCTGCGAATCAGAACCACGGCATGAAAGAGCAAGAAATGCTACGTTTGATCGAAGTGTTCATTGTTTCTCGAAGCATCTATGTAGCCCCCTACACCATATTTGAGGTGCGAGAAATGCAGAACATAAACACAATTATCCGCAAAGCATACAAACAAGCCCTAGCTTTGCCCACAAGTACATCAACAACTCGACTGCAAACACTTAGGCTACATACCAGTCTAGAAAAACTTACTGAATCCCACCTTTCCGCGTAGAGAACACGGCTAGCCATTGCTCCCCCCCCCCCTGGACGTTACGTACTCCAACGCCTACGCTACGCATTCCACAAACCATCGAAACGATGCCGGACATCCCACTGGACATTCGGTCAATGCTGCGAGTACCCCCACTTCCACAGAACATGAACCCTCGGCACCATGAAGGGAGAAGACGAGCCAGAGCCTAAGCCCTCAAAAAACTATACGGATATTATACCACAACGGTGTACACGGGTGCGGCTGACTACGCGCGCGCGAAATCAAAACTGCGGTTATCGCAGCCCCCGCTTCCCTCATCACGACCATACGTGTAATTCAGTACATAACCTCCAAGCGGAAGAGGCAACGATCGCAATAGCCATTGCGCAGACACAAGCCAGTAACATCATCACTTACTCCCAAGCAGCATGTCGTACGCACATGATGGGAAGAATTTCCAAAAAAGCAATGCAGGTTCTAGCCCAGAATCCTTCCAAAAAAAACCTATCAATAATTTGGCGTCTTCCAATTTGTTACTCCCGGCAATCAAGCAGCCCATGCGTTCGCCCGAGGTTTCTAAAAACGGGCGCCATTGGAGGATGACGACCAGCCACATCCCCCACACTCTCACTACTCTTATCGACAGAACGCAACACTACAAGCTATCCCGATGCACTTACCCGCCATGGGCTGACTCGCTGTCCAAAGAACCAGAAGTGACCTTCCTCCGTCTACAAACAAACACGTTCCCACACCTCACAAGACTACATGCCATTCATCCCATACCCTATACCTTCTGTGAAATTAGTGCGGCCAATGCGATACTCTATATCATATGGTATGGGAATTCCAGAATAACCCAGACTTGAAACCAATTCCCAGTCCCTACGAGCAGCGGGAGAGTGAACTTGCCAGCTCTGACCCGAATAGGTAGTTATGGCTGACCGAAAGGATGAAGACGGCTGGTAGAACCAATGGAGTTCTGAAATAAGGACCTTGCCGACCTACCAGCTCTTCAGTCGAATAAAGTTGTTCCTCCCGCTCCACCTCCTCATGGGAATTGCAAACCGCATAATGTATGATAACGGAGTTTAGGCGGTTTGGATTAGCAGAGAACTGAACAGCGTATGGAGAGGGGGAAGGCGTATGAGGGCGCTCCTTGGCGGCGACGCATAATAAAAGACAGAGGGGGAGGCAGTGAGAGAGATGACGCCATATCTGCGCGTGCCACCCTCCTCCTCACTTCTTCAGACGCTCCTCTCCGCTGTCTTTCTGTCGTCATTGCTGCGTTCGGTGCGTCGCATGGGTGATAGTTGTGGGTGCCGTTTACAGCCTTGCAGTCGACGGAGTGGAGCCATTTTTTTTAGTTTGCCGTGGATGGCACTCGGTGCACTACGTCAATATCGGTGTCCGTGAGCGGGCAGGCAATTTTCGATGCAATGGTTTTGATGACCGCAAGGCAGTCCTCGCCTTGAGTGCACGGAACCCGTATACTTCTATTGTTTCTTCGCGAACATTCCTCTAATTCGGCAAGCTTTTGCTCCAAGGCTAGGTTCTGTGCAGTCACATCTTTGTTGGCGGCAAGCAGTTGTTCCTTCTCGGTTTTCAGGTCTTCAAAAGTTTCATTCATAAATTTCATGCTGTCACGGAAACCATCGATTTCTTTTTTCAGGTCTTCAATGACGTTGTTGGAATCGGTCTCGAGTTTAGCAAGAACACTTTTAGTAACGTTATCGACGATTCCACTGATCGAGCTTTCCAGCACGTCAAGGCGTTTAGCTCAGCATGCGTTGGCATTGCAACAAAGAGAATACAGTTGCAAAAAACAGTTGCAGCAGCAGTCGCCACGAAGCAACAGTAAAAGTAAACTAAAATATACAAGAAATGGGCACCTGCGAATCGAAATGTCGTTGCTTAGCCCAGTTCCGACGGCGGTGACTGCTGCTGCAATGTGATGATCTGTTGCCGCAGCGAAGTACTTATAGCAGAAATTGCGGTGGCGCCGTATGCTGCGTCGCTCCGATGTCTACGTCACGCGATGGCGGTGTTCCACAAGCGAAGGAGTGTAGTTGCACTCAAGCTGGTAGACACGTGGCCGACCACCCGAATCCTTGTCACCCAAGTGTGTCCTGTTTTCAGCGCAAGCGCTGTCCTTCCCTGTGCAGTTGCGCGCTCGACGACGAGCAGCTCACGGCAGCCTGCGAATCGAAATGTCGTTGCGTAGCCGAGTTCCAACGGCGGCGACTGCTGATACCATGACTAGGTACGCTGTACATAATCAGTAAGAATAAATATGTTCAGCCCGCTGTGTTTACAGCTATTCCAAGCGCACTGTCCTTCATAATATTGTAAGATTTTTAGAGTAACCCTGGTCGGCTCGGCCAGGAGCTTTTCACAGTTATATACGAGGGCATTGCCAAGTGATCGGCAGCCACATTTCTGTTTCTTCCTTCCACTTTTTAAAGGGACACTGAAGTGATATGTAAACATTGCGGGATTACTAGCGCAAATTGTAGTCCGGAGTCCCCAGGCCATGTTTCGACCACTCTAGGCGCGTTTACGCGATTTTATTTAGTAGAAAAACTAATTCGAAAACGCTGTCCTCCTCTCTTTACGCTCGCCCATTTTCTGTGGCGTTTTCGTGTGACGTCAGGAGGGGATGAGCTGGCAATTGGCTGCGCCACGGCTGCGCTACTGCACGGCTTCCCGGCCGACAGAGTCAGTCGGCCCAGTGTTTCGTCCGCCGGCCGCCGGCGGGTCGTCGCAATCAAGGAGGTTAAAAAAAATTGCTTGGTCGCAATTCGTTCGCTTAGTTAAAACGAAGCCAGGACACGTTTGTGAATGGAAGAATGTGCCTTTCTTTACTTGGTTTGTTTGTACACTGTATCTAGCTCCAAGTCAAGGTCGCTTCACACAAGCGCTGCACATGCGACGCTTCGCTGACTGGTACGCCAGTAGGAAAATATAAGGCCTCTGCAAGGCGGGAGAACAGTCAGCGAAGTCAATATAGGTACTAAGCAAATAAAATCAACTGATATTTTTACCATACAGCGTAAAACTAGGGCGCGGGAAGCACTTTTTTGCGCTGGGCGAACAAGCACAGCGGTCAGCAGCATGACTACGCATCTGCGAACGCTTTTCCATCTACGAAATGCCATTGCTAGACGTGAGCTACTGTGGAAACTCGGGCGACGCTTACTGCACGATCGCAGTACAACAAATAGTCACCTAAGCGGCTTGAAATGCCAAAACTAAATAAAAGTGTAAACTGGTTGTACAATATATACCCTATATTAGCAAGGCATTCGCGTCCCGCTCCGTGGCCTAGCGGTCTGGGTCGCTAGGAACTCACCGCAAATGTTTTGCGAGTCACGAGTTCGAATCTCCGCGGGTACGTGCTTTTTTTTTTGTAAGTTAACTTTTTTGTTTTCCGCCGATGTTTTCTATATTGAGTTCACCTTTTTTTGGGCCGCAACGTTCATGGCTACACGAACTAGTTCACAAAACGCGCGCAGGCTGGCACTGGCGCGCTAGCGAGTTCTCGTTGGCGTGCTGTTGCCATAAGCACCGACTGCTTGCAGGCAGTGGGCACAGGCCAGAATGAACAGACCCTTGGCCTGGTGCGAACACGCTTTTTACGATACAGGCATGAGGGAGGTAAGCTCCAAATATGGGGGAAAAGCGCATGACATTTGGGCGTCTGCGGGTACGCGGAGGGCGTTCATGCACTGCGTAGGTCTCGGCTAGTGAATGCTACGACTACAAGCCGTCCTGGGAGGCTTATCTTGTGCATTTTACAGCCGACAACATGGCAGAAGCGCGGTACGATGATTACTGAGATATTGAGAATGCCCATCCAACAAAGCCATTGGTTATGTTTTACAGAACCGAAACCGAAACCGAAACGTGTGATTGCTAACATTGGGCATCGTCCAATCACGGTGCCCGCTCCTCCCAACGTCACAGCTTTAGTTGGTGCGGCCGCCGCAAACCGCGCATGGTAGTTTTTCTTCTTTCGCGCTTTGTAAAATAATTACCGATTTGTCAACCGGATAAACGATGAAAAGTGTGCTAATTTGAGCCAGTCTACGCAGTGCAAGCAAAAACGGGAGCTTGACAAATTCACTTCAGTGTCCCTTTAATACTCACGGTGAGCACAACTTCTTTATGCGTGCGAGTTTGGAAACAGATCGCATGTCTCAAGGGGGACACTATTCCTCCATAACGTTGCCAGAGGAGCGTGCGCACACGTATACTTGTGAGTATGTATGGCGCCTGCCTGTGCTAGTGGTTGTGAATGCGATTGTTGGCGCGCCGGTGGTAAAAACGTATCACATTGTTTGTCCGTACCCATTCTGCTAATGAGTAGTCATGTTTAGTGTATTTCCCTTGGTGCGCAGCTTATAAGCCGCTCTGGTAATTAGTTCACATAGAAGAGTCACCGAGTTCCTTTTGAGGAGCACCGGTAAACGGTCTTTTTCTCAAGTGTCACGCGTTTCCCGAAGCCGCCACCGCTACCGAAAGACGACTTTAAAATGGTTATCAGGCCCATGGAGGGTCTTGACTTCCGCAGATACCAAGCTGCCACCATCTCCGACAGCATACTCAACGCCGCTAAACTCTCGTGGAAGCAAGCAAGCATCAAGATCAGAATAGACTACGAACAAAACATCGCGACCGTCAGCACTCCTCACGAACTCGCAGCAAGAAAACTTGACAAAATTACACAGCTCAACATCCAAGGCAAGTGTTTCAAAGTTAACCATTGCGGACTCTTCCCCCAGGATTCAAGTAAAGGCGTCTTGCATGACATACCGATTGAGTACACCCCCCCAAGATATTCTCGATGATTTATGGATGCCCGGATACGAATTCGCGGCATGCCGACGACTTGGACAATCGGGCTCGGTGGTGATTACCATCCTGGGACAGAGAGTCCCCTTCTACGTCTACTACAAAGGAGTAGAGACTCGTTGTTATCTCTACAAGAAAACCCTCCCGTACTGCTTCAAGTGCTTCAAGCAAGGCCACCGCTCCGACGTGTGCCCCACGCCATACGTTATAGCATGCGAACGCTGCGGTGCCCGTGACCCACTACCTGACCACCTGTGCAACCCCAAATGTGAGCTGTGCCAGGGGGACCACCTCACCGCCAGCAAGGAATGTAGGATGCGGTTCCGGGAGCCGTACCTTCTCCGGAAGAAGAAATGGGAACGCAACCACCCCTCCACTCAGACGGAGTCCGCCCACCGGTCCCGCAGTGCCACCCGGGGAAACAGTGGGCCAGCCGGGCGCTCAAAGTCACGATCAACCGTCCGACTACAGGGGAGCCGCTCGCGGTCCCGGTCAAAGTCCAGACAGCAAGAGGAGAAGCGAGAGCGGCAGGACAACGACACTGACCGCAACAAGGTGAGCTGGGCATCCGTTCTCTCTCCCACTGCTCGTCAGTCCACTCCACAGTGTAGTGAGTGTGATAAACTGCAACAAGAAATCAGGACACTCAGGGCCGAAATTCAATCACTCAAATCCCTCATGACACAACAACTCAAGAAAACGTCCGCTCCAACCCCACAATCACAACCGGGTACACTCCCTGGAGCTGTCTCAGTAGAACCCATCACGACACCTCTGACACAACAGCTTATGGAAAAGAAACGAAGGCGACAACAAGCGTCACCCATGCAGGAGGAAAACGACCCAAGCTACATATCTAAAGAAGAATTACAGACCAGTCTCGAGCAACTTACCACCCTTGTTCAGGACGAGCTGAAGTCCATTTCTATTCAGCTGGGACAAGTTGGGAGTCAAGTTGCACAGCTGTCGGGACAAATGCAGGGCACACAAGCCAGAATCGAGCGCCTAGAATTTCAGCACCCGGCAGGCACCGGCCGACATCCAAGAAGGGAGAACCCATACCTCCGCCCAGTACAGAACGACACGATGGCTGAAAACTACACCACCACTCATGATGACTAACTTCAAGCAGAACGCACGATCCCCACTACTAATCTGGCAATGGAATTGTCGAAGTTTTAAGCTTAAGAAGGGGGACTTACAACAATATGTAGACAGCCAATCTGATCCCCCCGACGTAATAGCGCTACAAGAAACGAACCAACATGCAAAAATTCCCGGCTACACAACCCACATCACCCCATTCGGGAACGACGTCTGCACCCTAATTCGAAAAGACATTACGGCGATTCAACACCATCTGGCAACAAGTACTCATCATAATATCCTAACAGAACTAGTTCCACAAAACATTAAAAAATCTTGAAGCATTGTCATTCTGAACATCTATTGCCGGCCGAAAAGCAAGGCCCCGGGGCTGGCGGATATCATTCGGCGGGCGAAGAGTGTTGTGGGCTCTAGCCCCTTTGTCATTGTCGGGGACTTCAACGCCGCGCCCCCAGCCTGAGGCTACACTTATCAAACCAAACGAGGCAGAGAACTTTCAGATATCCTACACGAAGAGAATCTCACCCTTATTAATGACCCATTCACGCCTACTAGGATCGGCACAAGCACAACGAGAGATACCTGCCCGGATCTCACGTTAACAGCACACCTCTCCAATGTCAGTTGGAGGGGCCATGAAGAAAATTTGGGGAGTGATCATATGATCATCGAGACCAAAGTATATGGGCCGTACTACATAAGAAAAATAGGAGAAGCGAAATTAGCAGACTGGGATGCGATAAGGAAAAAGAGAAATCAGGCACAGACCAACACGATAGAAGACATACGCGCATGGACCGAAGAATTATGCAACGGCATTATGAACCATACAAAAAAATTCAAATGTCTAATCAAACACCGGCGGTAGACAATCACTTGCTTCATCTCTGGGAAGCCCGGCGCAGATGGAGAAAGCAAAGGCATAGCAGGAAGCTTCGCTTAAGAATCGCCAAACTAAACAAGGAAGCGGCCCAGTACGCGGCGGACCTCAGCCGCCAGAATTGGCTAAACAAGTGTGAGAGCTCCAACGGAAGACTCACCACTTCCAAGACCTGGAACATTCTTAGATGCCTTATAGATCCCACCAAGAGCAGGGCAGGAAGTAAAAAGAAGATGCGGACTATCATACATCAATACCCAGGCTCTGAAAAAGACCTCATGTGTACCCTGAAGGATAAATATTTCCCAGCCACCCCCAAGGATCCTGTACCGCCATTCACTGGATCTCCGAACTCCACTTTTGATCAGCCAATAACAACGGCTGAGGTGCGGGCGGCCCTGGCTAAGATCCGGCGGAACACCTAACCGGGTATGGACAAAATAACGAACATGGCTCTGGCAAACCTAGACGACGCTTCCATCGGTGCTCTGACCTCCTACATGAATGAGTGCTGGACTGCCAGCATCCTCCCGACTGCATGGAAGGAGGCAGAGGTGAGATTTCTACCGAAACCGGGCAAGACGCCATGCGTCGACAACCTCCGCCCGATCTCCCTCACCTCCTGTGTCGGGAAGGTTATGGAGCACGTTGTTCTAGACAGGCTGCAAAGATATTTAGAAAGAACTGAACAAATGCCACATACGATGTTCGGGTTTCGTCCTCACCTTTCAACACAAGACATCCTACTGCAACTGAACACCGACATCTTCGAATCGGCCAGTAAGACCACGCCCAAGGCCATCCTCACGTTAGACCTCAAGGGGGCCTTCGACAACGTTGCTCATGCCGCCATCCTAACGAACCTCAGCTACCTCGTCTGCGGCGAAAAAATGTACGGATACGTCCGCGACTTTCTTACGGGCCGGCAAGCTGTCATCAAGGTGGGCGACCTGCAATCCGACCCCTTGTTATGCGGAAGTAGGGGTACGCCGCAAGGCGCTGTCCTGTCTCCAATACTTTTCAATATAGCCCTGATAAACCTGCCAAAAGAGTTGAACAAAATCCCGGACATCAAGCACGGCATTTACGCCGACGATATCACTATCTGGGTAAGCAAAGGGTCCGTAGGAACCATGCAGGACCGCCGCCAACAGGCTGCAGACGTGGTGAGTGCCTACGCCAAAGGGTGTGGTCTCACCTGCACGTCTGAGAAATCGGAGCTTGTCATGGTGCAAAAACGCCGCCGAGATACAACCACGGACATCTATATCACAGTGGATGGGACCAAAATTCATCCCACCCCAACCATCAAAATACTCGGCATGATATAGCAGGCAGATTGCAAAAACACCCAACTAATAAAAAACTGGACTCGTCCACCACCCAAATTGTCAGGATGCTTCGCCGCATTGCCAACCAAAATCATGGCATGAAGGAACAGGACATGCTGCGTCTGGTCCAAGCCTTCATAATTTCGAGAATAACGTACGTCGCTCCCTACGCCACCCTCCTGGCAACAGAACGCCGGAAGATTGACACCATCATACGCAAGGCCTACAAACAAGCCCTCGCACTTCCTACCAGCACTTCTACCGCTCGCCTGATGGCTCTGGGAGTACATAACACCCTAGACGAACTTACGGAAGCGCACCTGAATGCCCAAAAAGCGCGACTAAGTACTACGCCCACAGGACGCCAAGTATACTCTCGAACGTGGGGCTCATGTCGCCAACGGAAGCAGATACTGCGGTAGACATACCCTGGGATATAAGATCCAAGCTAAACGTTCCCCCACTTCCAAGAAACATGAGCCCCCAGCATCACGAAGGCAGAAGAACGGCCAGGGCGCTGGCCCTTGAAAGAAAATACGGCGACTCGAGTACGACAGTCTTCACCGACGCAGCGGACTACGCGCGTGCAAACACTAAAACAGCGGTCGTCGCCACCCCCACTTCTCTCATTACAAGTGTCACCCTTCGTAAGTCCACCATCCTCGAAGCAGAAGAAGTGGCACTTGCACTAGCCATAACGCACACCCAAGCCACGACCATCGTTACGGACTCACAAGCGGCGTGTCGAACGTACACGGCTGCAAGAATTTCTAAGGTAGCCGCACCAATTATAACCCAGAACCCCCCCAAGAGAACAGTCAAGATTATCTGGACACTTGCTCACTCGTCTTTTTGCGGTAATCAAGCGGCGCTCGCTTACGCCCGAGAATTTGCTCGCCGGGCACCGGAAGAGGATGATGAGAGCACCCGTCACTCACTCATCACATACAGCGACATCACCCAACACTACATGCTCACACGACGCACCTTCCCGCCGCCGGCCGACCAGCTAACAAAAGAACAACAAGTCACCCTTCGACGGCTTCAAACCAACACATTTCCACACCCCACGCGGCTACACACCATCCACCCCACGTTGTACTACCCCCTGTGCAAATACTGCGGCAGCCAAGCTACGCTATTGGCGGTGAGCGCGACCACGGGCGGCGCTGCGGAGCGCGCCTCCGTGACGTCGGCTTAGGGATTCTCGCATTTGTCGTCTGCTTCACTCGGGCTCGCTCTCTATGGTGTTTCTTTGCACGCGGTTGAGATTTTGTGCTTGTCCGCAGCAGATCTCGCGAATGCGCAACTTTTTTTTTCGTAACAAAAGACTTAAAATAGCGTAAACTAGCTCAAGGCGTGATTTTAAGTATAGTTTTTGATACCGCTTCGGAAAAAAACATTGCCGGCGTCGCCCATGCATTGCTGCGAAGCTGGTCCTGTGCGGAGCGCGAAGAGTCGGAGCTAGGCGTCAGCCTCTGTGTTCAGCAGTCTTACGAACAAAGGTAACAGCCGCAGGCTGACAACCGACAACCGCGAAAATGGAAAACCAAAAGAAATTCCAGGCCTTCGTGGCTGTCGGCTTTGGTAGAAGGCATTACGATTCCAGCTAATCGCATGTAAGGCAAAACAGATTTGGCAACCTTGCCTAACACTCGAAACTATTGTATCAAGTCACTTGACGTTGTCACGGCATGAAAGTGTGCCGACATGCACTATGGGGCACAAATAATGTAGGTTGATTTCCAAATAACCTGCTGTGTGCATAGGCGCGTGCTGGTTTTCTATCTGGCTTCTAACCAGTATGCAGGCTTATTGAGCAAAACGAGTAACCTGTAAGGCAAACATACAGTATACAGTAAGACTATGTTTTTTCATATTTGGAGGGATATTTCGGTACATTTGCCACAACCATATCATCCCAATATTCAAACGGGCATTATAGTAAAACTGCACTGAAGAGGGGGAGGACCAGGAGGAGGAGAAAACTTTAACAGTAAAACCGAGCTGGTTAGTTGGCAGGCTCCTCAGTCCAAGACGAGAGAGTAAGATTCATTCTTCAATTCACCGAACGTCATCCCGAGTAGGCCAGGACTTGTTCTTTGCGACTGAAGGGGTTGGAAAACAATAAAGAGCTGTCTGGACATATTCATTGGTTTCGAATTGTGTTATACTGAAAATTGGCATGTATACTATTTATTGCGTTATGTTAGCAAGTATATCAAGTTTTCAACACCGTAATCATGTCATAAGTTTTCGGGTTGAGATTGAGTTCGTTACGATATCGATGGTTCGATAGAAATTAGGTGCACAAGAGCCGCCTTCGAGTACTGTGGACAACGTTATCTGCGCCGTAGCACAGATCTTATTGCATTGAATATTCACACGAACTTTGTGAGCCTCGCAAACATCGCCAAACCTCCTAGGACGTTTAGGAAGGTGCAGAAAATGAATGCGTTGGGCACAGAAAAAAAACAAAAAAACGTTCATCTAACAACAACGAAAGAAAGAGAAAACACCCGTTTTATTTCCTGCTGTGCGACCCGCTGCTTGATGCGTAGCATTAGACTGTTGAGTCTTTATAAGAGCATCTGAGAAATAGTTAAGGGAAGCCTACGCATTTTGATTACTTATCGAGGAGCTCTGAGCGCTGAAACTCGCAAATACGCTAGATAGGACGAGGGCGAGTTACGTCTGAGCGATGCTCTCTGAAAGTCGTTCTCTCTCTCCTCGTGTGTTGTAAAATTGTGCGGGACAAAGCCTGAAATTATTCAGAGCCGTCAGAATCTGATTGAAAACACGCTTTTTAAAGCACCAAAGCATCAAAGTGGGCGATTTCTAGCAAAGGCACTGCTGCCAGTCAGAACCGCACGACCGCGGCACGGGTGTAGCAGCGCGGCGATAGTAGCAGACGACAGCGGAGCGGGTCCCTAAGCTGACGTCAGATCCAGGGGGCGCCACTCAAACATCTCACCGCCAATACCATATGGTTTGGGCCTGCCAGTCAAACCCAGACCTTGATCCAATCCCTGATGCAACTCACGAGCAGTGGGAGAGTGAGCTTGGCAGCTCAGACCTGAGTAAGCAGCTTTGGCTCGCTGAAAGGGCGAAGACGGCAGGCCGCACCAACGGAGTCCTGGAATGACGACCCCGACCACGATCCCGCTCGACTTCACTGTTAATAAAGTTTGTTCCTCCTCCTCCTCCTCCTCCTCTTCCTGCCACTAGCGTCTCCCACGGCTTATGCGGCCTGCCTATCGTCGGCCTCAAGTAAACGGTCACGGGCCGAAGGCGTGTTGTATGAGGCGGGTGAGCAAGCCAAATGAAAAAAATATCTGAGTATCGTCTCACTTCATTGCCGCACGCATCAGGCTAGTTCGTGTTCCTTTCTCGCAGGGTTCCGGCTTTGCGCTCTGGTTAGCGCACCGGGCTGCTGCTCTGGCGATCTGGGCATAAATACCGCATGAACCCAATTTATTTTCTCTTACAGAAGATACCATTTTATTACCATTTGTATTGACGCTGATGACGACGACGACTATCACTAAGGTCGCTTTCGGCGTTGGACGCTTTCTTTTAGGAGTCGATGGCCGTACTCCGTCTACTACTGCTGAGCGGAGCAGATCGGCGGACGGTCCGCATCGAACTCCCGTGCTCCTCGCGTCGGCATGGCAGTTTTAGAAAAGCGGAAACGAACGTTTGAAGGCCAGGAAGGGGAGTCCCAAACACAACATGCTCGTTCACGACAGTCATCGAAGATTTGCACCGACAACTAGAGCCCCGCTAGTGTTTCTGCGTGCTGCGCTGTCGCGGTGAACAGGTACCTTCGAGGTCGGCAGAAAATGCTTAGTATCGGCGCAGTTATACAGTCACCGCTTCACGAAGCCGCGCCGACGACGATCATCAGGGCATTCTCTCACTGCACTATCACCCCCTCTCACGCATGTATAAACTGATTTTCAGCAATAGTGTCGCTCTGCCGGGCGGTGACAAGTTTTAGCTGCTGCGGTGTGCGGCATAAAGTGTGCCCCAAGACCTGCCCGTCTATGGCCGCTTTCTGGCATGTTCGGCCAGTATCCAGGTTCTGGCAGCCACTGATCATGCGTTGAACGGCCAACATTCGGCAACCAGCGCTTCGGTAGTTTTCCGTCCGCCCGTGTCCGGACGCACAACGGCAGCTAACCGGCTGCCAGATATTCAGTTCTCTTACGGCTGCCGATGTTGAGAAAGAGAACGGCCGAAGTACGGCTTTAGGGCATCCGTTTTTTCTTCGGGAAGCGGTAATCGGCCGAAGCACGGCAAGCGACCGGCCACAGAATATGCGTATTCTTGCGGCAGTTGTGTCCGTAAGCGCGGCTGCCGTGCATTCGTTGTTTCAACGGTGAACCGCGCGTCCGGCGGTAGAATATTCTTTTTCTTCGGGCAACCAGTGTTATGAAGGATACCGGCCGACGTACGGCCCCAGAATATACGTTTTTCATTCGGTTAGCTGTCCTCGGCCGAATTACGGCAAGCGAATGGCCACAGAATATTTGGCAACAAGGTGTTCAAGAGGAGACCGGCCTACGTAAGGTATCTGGTTATACGTCATTTTTTCGGCAAACGGCATACAGCCGAACAACGGCACGCGCCTGGGCGCCGAGAATTCATGCACAGACGTGTTTGGAAGGAGCCCGACCGGTTTTTTTTCTGGGGGGAGAAAAAGCCGTTAGGGAGCCAAACGACGGGGACGCGTTTTTCATCCGCTCCGTGTTTCTACGTTTTAAAGGGACACTGAAGTGATTTGTAAACAATGCGGGATTACGAGCGCAAACTGTAGTCCAGAGTCCCTGGGCCCTGTTTCGACCACTCTGTGCGCGTTTACGCGAATTTATTTAGTAGAAAAATCCATTCAAAAATGCTGTCCTCCTCTCTTTATGCTCGCCCATTTCCTGTGGCGTTTTCGTGTGACGTCAGCAGGAGAGGAGCTGACAATTGGCTGCGCTACTGCACGGCTCGCCGACCTTCCGCGACCGAGTCAGTCGCGACCGAGTCAGTCGGCCCACCGTTTAGTCCGCCGGCCGCCAACTGGTCGTCGCAATTCGCTCGATCAGTTGAAACTAAGCTTACACGTTTGGGAATGGAAGAATGCGCCTTTATTAACTTCGTTAGTTTGTACACTGTATCTAGCTCCAAGTCAAGGTCGCTTCACACAAGCGCTGCACAAGCGCACATGCGACGCTTCGCTGACTGGTACGCCAGTAGGAAAATATAAGGCCTCTTGAAGGGGGAGAAGAGTGAGCGAAGTCAATATAGGTACTAAGGAAATAAAATCAACTGATATTTTTACCGTACAGCGTAAAACTAGGGTGCGGGAAGCACTTTTTTGCGCTGGGCGAACAAGCAGAGCGATCAGCAGCACGACTACGCATCTGCGAACGCTTTCCCGTCTACGAAATGCAATTGCTAGACGTGAGCTATTGTGGAAACTCGGGGGACGCTTACTGCACGAGCGCAATACAACAAATAGTCACCTAAGCTGCTTGAAATACTAAAACGAAATAAAAGTGTAAACTGGTTATACATTATATACCTTATCTTTTCCATCACGGCCAGCGGCCCCCTGTGGCCTAGTCGCCTGGGGTGCTAGGTATGTCATCGCAAGTGTTTTGCCAGTCACAAGTTCGAATCGCCGCGGGTACATGCTTTTTTTTATGAGTTAACTTTTTTTGTTTTTCGCCGATGTTTTCTATACTGAGTTCACCTTTTTTTGGGCCGCGACGTTCATTGCTCCACGAACTAGTCCACAGAACTCGCGCAGGCTGGCACTGCCGCGCTAGCGAGTTCTCGTTGGCGTGCTGTTGCCATAAGCACCGACTGCTTGCGGGCAGTGGGCACAGGCCAGAATCAACAGACCCTTGGCCTGGTGCGAACACGCTTTTTACGATACAGGCATGAGCGAGGCAAGCTCCAAATATGGGGGAAAAGCGCATGCATTTGAGCGTCTGCGGGGACGCGGAGGGCGTTCATGCACTGCGTAGGCCTCAGATAGTGAATGCTACGATTCCAAGCCGTCCTGGGAGGCTTATCTTATGCATTTTACAGCCGACAACATGGCAGAAGCGCGGTACTACGATAACTGGGATATTGAGAATGCCCATCCAACGACGCCATCGAATGTCAAACATGTTGTTTTACACACCGAAACCGAAACCGAAACTTGTTTGATTGCTAACCTTGGGCATCGTCCAATCACGGCGCCCCCTCCTCTCACCGTCACAGCTTAGTTTGTGCGGCCGCCGCAAACCGCGCATGGTAGTTTTTCTTCTTTCGCGCTTTGTAAAATAATTACCGATTTGTCAACCGGATAAACGATGAAAAGTGTGCTAATTTGAGCCAGTCTACACAGTGCAAGCAAAAACGGGAGCTTGACAAATTCACTTCAGTGCCCCTTTAAATGAACGAGCATCGTTTGTCAAACAGTAATGAGTGTTCTCGGTGAAAGGGCAAGGTGCAAGGACTCACTGGACATTAGCAGGGAACCTTTTAGGCCATCGAAATGTCATTTATTGCCACAAGAAGACTGTGCCACACCGACGGGTGAGCTAAGCCTCGCCAGTCATCGCCGCTACCACGCCTCTGCCGCCGGCTTCATCGACGCATCAGCTCGAGGCTATTCGCCCCCTCAAGAAATGGAGAGCATTGGAGACACCGACCCGGCAGGCATGTCCGGTCCGAGATGGAGATGGTTCACCAAAATAACTGGCCTGCAAGGGCGTCGAGCAAGCGTCCACCACGCAGGAGCTAAACCGCCACCATGTCAAGGACTCCCCACCAAAGAAAGGCAAGTGCGAGCAAAAGCGCAAGTTATTCTGCTTACAATTAAACTGCGACAAGCAATGTTACACTATGTTATTGGTGATAAACGTAGAAGAGACTCGCTCGTGCATTGGTAGGATCAACTTCATGCCCTGCACTATGTTACTTCATGGGATTTTACGACAGCCTATTTAGAAAAAAAAATTATTTTTAATTTACGATAACAACAGAGCCTTGTCACTGACGGAGCCTAGCTGTTAATTTAGTTCCGATGTTTGAAGGTGAGCTTAGCTACTCTTGGGATATGACTCATTTGGTTAAACATAATCGCCAGCATCCTAGCAAACACGGATTTTGTCAGGATTTTCTTGCTCAACGCAGATTGTTTAGTTCACGCACGATTTGGCTCTTGCAATAGATAAGCTGAAAGTGGTTGACTGTATATTCTTGGACTGCAAAAAAGCAAATGATGGTGTTCCATATCACCTTCTGCGTAGTACATTTCATCCTATGAACTGAACGAATTGATTTTTGCATTGTTATTACTATTGGCCGTATAGCTTTATTCAAAAGTACTGTGTAGTTTACCGGACTAGAGCGAATGAACGTGATTCCGTATACCTGCAGCTTTATTTGAATTAAATAACATCCTGGTGTGCTGATTCAGAAAAGTTTTTGGATGCTAAACAGTGTGTTAACAGCACCTTTACAAGAAAACCTTTATTCCAATTGAATACGTATACCGTAAATTATGCTGCTGTGACAAGGGCCGAGGAATATAAATACCTAGGAGTTTATTTAGGGAGTGGTTAGAGGTTAAATAGGCAGGTTCACACCATAAAAGTTACGGCTGCATATGTTTTTGGCTTTCTGAGACGAAATTTCAGTGAACTTCCATCTAACTGAAAACAACAACCGTATTTCACTCATGTGCGCTCAATCTTGGAGTACGCATGTGTTTTCGTGAATCCCTACACCAAAGAGCTGGTTGATACGCTCGAAAACATACAGAATATGTCAGTGCGATTCTTATTAGGTAATTGGCACGCTCAACTTAGCATGAGAGAAATTAAAAGTCAACTGAAATGGCAGGACGTGAAAGATCACAGACGAAACCACAGGTTGAACTTTTTTCGTAATATCTATCGTTCGAAAATTGGAGTAGAAGGGGAGAAGTATGTCCAAGCGCCATTCTACATATCGCCAAGTGGGACCGCTAGCTTAAAGCAAATTATTAACTTTCCTTTAAAGGTGACGCCTTGTGCGATTAATTTTATTTTACATCAATACTGCAGTATAATTATCTTCCACGTATGATTGCATTAACTGTTTATATTGACGACTTTCAGCGCGCTTTGTAGAATTATTTTGTTATTTTGTCTCATATTTAATGCTTAGTGTTATGTATCTCCCTTCTGTAATGCATGCAGGCATCAAATAAATAAATAAATAAATAAAACAATGAATAAATAAATAAATAAAACAATGAATAAATAAATGAATAAAAATAAATAAATAAACAAACAAACAAATAAATAAATAAATAAATAAATAAACTTCCAGAGGCGCAAGTTTGCCTCCGACGGGTTGAGAACCCTACGCATGCAACCTTGACCAATAAAATATTTATTGCCCTATTCGTTGCAGTATGCAAGGTTTCCTGTAAGCATGCTACCATTGCTATGTTATTGGTTTGAAACAAATTATGTAACTCTAATTTTACGCCTTTCCTTGCGTGAACACAGAAGGATACAACTGCAGCCACCTGAAGCAGGGCGTCATTCGCAACGCGTCTAGAATTTTTTGAACGTGGTATGACATTACATTCTTTTGGACTATTAAGTGGTGTGGACGTATACTCATGAAAACAACATTAAAATAGATTGCAAATGAAAGTACCTCTTCGCTCCTTCTTAGGATCAGCCCTGCGCAAGATCATCAGAAAAGTTGATCGAGTAGAAAATGTCTTTGCAAGAAAAATGGGCAAAAACTGGACATACTTATTTGTGAAGGAGTTATATTAAATGCAGCTGAGTGTTTTGTTGAGAACCAAAACGCTTCGTAAAGGCATTCACGCCGGTTTTATATACATCAAAATTGGTCAAGCAACTGTTATAAAAATAGTTTATGTAGTCATAGCATGAAAGTGTTCCGGAATATTGCCCTAAAAGAAATTGGCTAAAAGCGGCGCAATTTATCTGTCTGAAATTCAGCCCAATAAAGTATGCGCCCTCCGCCGCCCCCCCCCCCCCCCCCCCCCGCCCCGCTTTTCTTTCCCCGTTTATTACAGGTAAGCCGCCCCACAGAGGATATCAGGACCTGGACAATACATCTATTCAAGCTCTACAAAGAACTGAATATTTTTTGTGTCCGGCAGTAAAAGAGGCACAGCAATTAAAGGAACGACAATTTGTGAGCACTGTTTAATAAATGAATTTTGCTGTCAACTGAGGCTGGTTATTAAGCAAGGCTGCGCTGAAAGCTTGACGGCTGGTGGTTGCGCGCGAGCTCACTTTGATGTGGCTGCATTGGACCCAAAATGCTGGGTTTGTGCTGCTTCTGCACTGCGCTAATGAGTCATCTGCTTGCGCGACATGCAGTGACCGGCCTCAGTACAGTTAACGTACTGTGGCTGAACTCCAATGCCCGTAGCACGGCCGTATTTCAGGTAGCATTAGTCCGGCTGGAGTCCGACGACCGCATCTCGGCTGTCCTCCGGCGGCCGTACTTCGGCCGTACACGAGTGGCTTTGGAATGGCCGGAGCCCTACGGCTGGAATCTGGCCGTATGACCGTAAGCTGGTCGACTGGCCGACGGACAATGGCCGTTGGACAGCCATGGGAGTACGGCCGTATACGGCCAAAAGGCCCACATTTGGACATGGGCCGAACATGGCTGCCGGAAAACGGCCGGACAGAAAATCACTGGCCAAAGTACACCGGCCTGTTTTAGGCCGAACAGTCCTGTGCTGCCTGGATATGCCGTATCGTGCATACACCGCACAGTGTACTCCTTTTCAGCAGTGCAGGCAGATGCTTGCCGCGGTCGCGCGTGTACCGGCGTTACCGCCTGCGGAGAATCTCCGTGTTTTTCAGCGTAATTCATACCTTGTAAACGACGCCCTATATCTACAAACTCAGCTAATCTCGTGTGACGGATAGCGACGATCGACATTCGTCCCTACAAGCGTACGCCGGGCCGCCGGTGCCGGATCGCCGCTCGACGGGAGTGCACCCGCGTTTCCCCCAGAGCTGGGGACGCTGATTGGCTACAGCAATAAAAGGGGCCCACCAATAGCGGCGCCGTAAGGTTGGTTCAGTGCTTCGTTCGTCATGGAGGGGCGTGAGAGCCAAAACTACGTCACAGCGAGGTAGTGTGGCAGCGAGGAAGCGGTATGTAAACAAGGAAAGAACGAAACGACCTTTTTTGCGTGTTTGTGCGCCCCCTGCTTTACGCAGAGGTGTAATATTTGGTATACGTTGTCGTGAAGGGGTACTCTATCGATTGCGCGATTGAAATGGCAACCTTTGAAAGACTATTAGGGCCCCTTTAAGCTTTTGTTACGTTTAAAATCTACTGGGCTGTCCAGTTTTTTTTTCGCCCCTGTAGTACCCATTTCACAACGGATGTTAACAGCTGCTTAATGTACCACGCTGCCTGAAGCCCGTCAAAGTGTATGCTAAAGCAACCTTGCCTCCAGTGAAAACGTGGCTAGTTTAAAGCATTTCGAGAACACGTTGTGATGATGGACCTTATTAAGAGTTCAAATTGCAGTGAATGAAAATGAAGAAGCGGCCTGCTGGTGCATGGCTCATACGCCCAGCAGCTGTGATTCTGCGAAAAACGAAGCTGAAGGTCTGAACATTTGGTTGACGGGATATTCGAAGGTTAAACCATGAACTTAAGACATTGTCAGAGAGGATTTGGGGGCGTCCTTCTTGCCACTCGCGCTCTAAGCAATCTCCTGCCTGGAAAGGTCGTCTTGAATCCACCCTCAGGTGGCCCTCACACCTAAGCCCCTGGACTTAGGAACCAACAGTGGAAGGCCCGGTAACCTGCCCCAGGTATTGGCGGTGAGCGCGAACACAGGCGGCGCTGCGAAGCGCGCCTCCGTGACGTCAGCTTAGGGATTCTCGCATTTGTCGTCTGCTTCACTCAGGATCGCTCTCCCTGCTGTTTCTTTGCGCTCGGTCAACGTCTGATGCTTGTCCGCACCAGAATTGGCGTGTGGGTAACTTTTTATCATAATAATAGGCTTAAAATCACATACACTAGCTCATGGTGTCAATTAAAGTATAGTTTTGGATACCGCTACGGGCGAAACATTGCCGGCGCCACCCCATTCCTTGCGAAGCCGGTCCCGTGCGGAGCGCGAAGAGTCCGAGCTAGGTGCTCATGTAAGCATTCGAACAAAAGGAACAGTCAGCTGCTAATAACCGACAACAGCGAAAATGGAAGACCAAAACAAATACTAGGCCTTCAGGGCTGTCGGTTTTGGCAGAAGGCATTACGATTCCCGGTAATCATATGTAAGGTAAAACAGTTTTTGCAACCTTGCCGAACGCTCGAACGCGTTTTGTCAAAGTTTGCCGACATGCACTATAGACTGCAAAAACTGTAGGTTGAGTTACAAATAACCCAGTGTGTATATACGCGCGTGCTGATTCTATACCAGGCATCTAACCAGTATGGAGGTTTATTGACCAAAACGAGTCACGTCTTCGTAAAATTTATAGTAACACAGATATGTTTGTTAAGACCAGGAGGGATATTTCGGAACATTTTGCACAGCCATATCTTCCCGATATTCAGATATGCGTTATAGCAAAACTGCACTCAAAAGGAGGAGGAGGAGTAAGGGGCGGAGGGGAAAACTTTGTTTAACAATTAAATCGATCTGGTTAGTGGGCCGGGTCCTCAGTCCAGGACAAGAGAGTAAAAGTAATTTTCTTCAAATCATAGAACACCATCCCGAGTAGAATAAGATTTGTTGTTCGCGCCTGGAAGGGTTGAAAAGATAAAGAGCTACTTGGAATTCTTCTTCGGTTTCGAGTCTTGTAATATATGCAGGTATACTGTTTATTACGTTAGGCAGCGAGTATTCATGGCTTCAACACCGTAATCATGTCATCATTGTTCGAGTTGAGAGTCCGTTCGTTATGATAACGATATAATTATGATAGAAATTCGGAGCACAAAAGCCGCCTTCGAGTACTGTGGACCACGTTGTTTAGGGCGCGGTCGCGGTGGCGTAGCACAAACCTTCTCATTGTATTTTCATGTGAATAAACAAAGCACGCTGCGGATATGCACCTTCTTGCACGCAGCTGTAATGAAAGCCAATTTGTGAGGAAGGGAATGTATGCCATATAAAATGAAGGAAATATCCACACGACCTTTGTGAGGCTCCCAAACATCCCGAAACCTCCTAATAAGAAGTTGGTGACGGCGCAGAAAAATTAATGCGTTGGGCAGAAAAAAAAAGCAAGAAACATTAATCCGATACAAGACAACAACGAAAGAAACATAAGAAAGCCGCTTTATTTCCTGCTGTGCGATGAGCGTGTAGAGGCCGCTGCTTGGTACGTAGTATTAGACTGTTGAGTCTTCATAGGAGCATCTCAAAAATACTGCAGGGAAGCCTACGCATTTTGAATACTTATCGAGAAGCTCTGATCGCTGATACTCGAGAATAAGCAAGAAAGGACTAGTTACACACGATCTTCGGACCGATACTCTGAAGAAAGTTGTTCTCTATCTCTTCGTGTGTTGCAAACTTGTGGGGGATACAGCTTCAAATTATTCAGATGCGTCAGAATCTGGCAAAATAACTGAGTCGCTAGAAATACGCTTTTCAACGCACTACAGCAACGAAGCGGGCGATTTCTAGCCTAGGCACTGTTGCCCCTCACAAGCGGAATGTAGCAGACGACAGCGGCGCGAATCCCTAAGCCGACGTCAGAGCCAGGGGGCGCCACTCGAAAATCTCACCGCCAATCTGGTGCCGCTGACCGAGGCCGATGCCAAGCATCTTTTGTAGATGTTCCCTGGAACAAAGCCAGCTCGAGACAACGCGCTCAGAGAAGCTGGTCTCAGGTTGGATAAAACGGTTCTCTACTACCACTGGGTGCAGAGAGAGAGAGAGAGAGAGAGAGAGAGAGAGAGAACAACTTTACTGAGCCAAGCAAAAGTGCGGCGACTACGTGCCGGATGGGGTGGTTCCCTCTCCACGGGACCCATATGCTTCCTCGGCTGCCTGGCCCCTGGAGATCAGGACTAGCTGGTCTTCCAAGGCGGGGCTGGTTATCAAGGTCTCCCATCGCTCTATCAGGGGTGTGGGAAGGGTGGTGTGGAGGGTTGGGTAAGCGGGGGCGGGGGGGGAATGGTCATGGGGAACTCACCCTCTCCGATGACGTGCCGGAGCGTGCCCAATTGCCCACAGAAGCTACACTCTTTCTCGTATCTCTCGGGGTACATTCTGCAGGAAAACAAATATTACAGATCACTACTGAACTTTCTGCACGAAACTGAACTGCGTGCGTATACCTATAAACTCAACCATGCTGTCCTCACTACGTGTGCTTTTTACGCCTCTTGTCTCTCCTATTTTCCGACTTTCTTCTAGTTTCCATTTTTAAACCTCCTTTCATACACCGCACGGCAAAAGCACGGAGCGGAAAAAAGAGTCCACCCATGACACGGCGTACGGTAAACTGTCAGTAAGGTTAGTTGGTGGTTGCCGCAAAGTTCCCAGATACCCAAACGGACGATTGACCAAGGAATTGGGAGTTGAAGACGCAGCTACAGCGACCTTTCTTTCTTAAGAAGATAGAAACATAAACACGAGATAATAAACAATAGAATCAAGGTTTGAGATAGTCAGGACCCAAAAGATAGAAACTCATAGCTGGCTAGTAGAAAAGGCGGCATGTCGCTGCAAAGAACCAATGAATGGCGGTCATTCATTGCTCTTGGTGCAGCAGCGGCAAGCGAAACAGTAACCGAACTTGACACTCAGGAGTGGAGCCGATTAATAACAGATTTAAATACGTGAGTTGGATTTTAAAAAATCTGAAGCAATTTAAAGATAGAGGAAGCGGAGCCACGCAGTGGCATGTCGCGGGTACTTTGGAAAACGTCAAAGAAGAAGTGACCCTGCAGTACCAAGAGTGGCCTGCAATCTTCCTGCGAGATTGGATCCCGCGATAACATGCTTGACCCCGGTGAGCTTGCATGGCTATGTTGCCACTATATTTGCAAGACTAAAATAGAGAAGGGGGCGTTTATTTGGGCAGAAGAACTGTAGAAGGGGCATACGAGACAGGGGGTGTTCATGGTGCATCCCGTTAGTGTGCGAGAAGTGAGCCTCTTGGCTTGGTAAGGTCCGAACACATCGTTTGGGTTCGTTGGGGCGTGAAAAGAGTAGACTCATCGCTCTGTACTGTCTGTAGCCCGCTTTCAAAAGAGTAGTGTGCAGCGAAAAGCAGCCTGCCGGGGTCCAGTGAGGGGCGTTGACGTATAAGGAGTGGACATTGGAAGTGGGGCGAACGATCCGCAGCGGGTTAACTGTGTGCCGTGCGAGATGAGGTGCTGAAGATCGGCAGATGTGGAGGATGCGCTGTGGGGACATTGAGGTGGAAGTAATGGCGTGTACCATTTATAGAAAGTCTCGGGGGTGTAGCTAGCGTTGGCAAAGCATTTGTTGACGAAAACTTCGGCTGATCTTGGAAGCGGGGACTACAATACCTACATTTACTTTTTTGACGTTTACGCTGAAGAGCTTTCTTTGGGCAAAAGCAAGGAAGGAGATAGGCTAATTTCTCACAAACCAGCCTAAGTCTAGCGTGCCCTCGGACGAGAGAAAGCAGCACAAGGTGATGGACGCTTCGCTACTTCATAGTACAAGCCTCATCGCGCGTCGCCAAGCGGAAAAAGCGAACGTACTCGGCATGACAGTTGTGCAGTCTGTACGCGCTATGGAAACGAAGGGGGAAAGGAGCCTTTAAATTTTCGCTTCGCTAATAACAAAGGCGCTGCGACTGAACTGTGTTTTTGTGAACCATCCTCACTTGAGTATCAATTCCGTAGGTTACTGCAATCTATCTAATCGCAAAGGTACAAATCATAAACATAATCACGTGAGGCCTAAAAGCAGAGCAGAAAAATACGACATAAATTCCTCGTTCATTCATACATGTAATGTTGGCAGCACTGCGCTTTGGTGCAGCTGATACTTTCTAGGTAACGTTCAAGGCGGCAATGCGGTGGCAAATGAGTAATTATTGTCTCCCTCCCTAGTTAATTATTGCCTGCCGAGGAGGCCAATTGTCTCGGGTGCGCTAACATCTTCGTTTTTGAGGAGGCGCTGGAGCTGCTGTTATGGCTTTATAGTCAAATCGCTTTCCCTAGTTCGGTGCCGTCGATTGTTTATTACTTTACACCTTGTTCAAGCACCGGTGATGCATTGCAAATTTTCAGGGCTAAAATTGCTCTCCACCGAATGCGACGGCAAATTCACCACATAACGAACTAACAATGCAAGGCCGTTTTGCCTACTCTAAAGGGACATTAAAGGCAGCGTCCATACCAAGGACGGTTTTTCTGGATAGGTCGAGTGTCAAGTAGAACGTTTAGCAATCATTGTTCATTGATATCATCGACGATACCGTCGCGTAAAATTATTTCCCTGGATTGACCGAAGCCACGTTCGTCTGCTAGCTCGTTGATTCCGCAAATAATCTTCCAAGCAATTTCTAGTGCCACCAACTCGAATGAAACTTGCAATGGCCTAAGATGTCTTCAGCGAGATGTGCTTCCCGGCAGCTTCGAAATTATTTTCAATGTCAGTTTTTACTGGTTAGCTAGTAGTTCAAAAGATTCTGAGGTAAAGCGTATACGAGGTGGGAGAACAGCTCACTTTGGATCCTGTTTTATGACAATGGCAATGAAATACTGCTCATCATGTTCGTGGCCCACACACTAAATACTCCGGATACCGAGTAAATGTATTGACCTCCAGAGCACTCCTATACGGAGTATTATTTGCTCCACTAAGCATGAGTATTTCATGAACCCCGCTAAGCAGGAGCGCTTCTTTGGGAACGCAGCGGATCATTTATGCCACCTCTATACTCCGCCGAGGAGAAGAGCTTTCCGTACATAAAGCGGGGTATTTTATATATGTATTATTCCTCGGGGGAGGAGGTTTGCCAGGCATTTAGCAGAATATGTCATATATCACTCAACACACCGTTAAGGGAGGGTGTGTTTGTAAGCAACCAAAGGAGGATTTCGTTTCAGTCAAAGCTCCGTCACGGAGAAGAGTGCTTTGAAGCGTCCAGTGGGGTGTGTTAAGTTCGGGCTCCGCATGTAATTAATGTAGGCCGCCGGTGGCCCATGTATTGGCGTCGCCTCCGCTGGTGGCTACTTTCCCGGGCCCCTTTCATGTAGCCGCGCGGACGCCAAGTTCGGAGCCGCGGAGAGCTGTTGTGCCCGTCCTTTTGTGTGTCAAAGGATGGGGGCGATTAGCCTGAGTGCCTCTGTCGCGTCGAGGGTGGCAGGGCCATTCGGCATAACAAGCTGACGGGCGGCCAGATGATCGTATGTATCTCTTAGTGTTGAAACCGCGCGCGGTGTAAGTTTGGAAAATCTTCGACTCCGGCGGCGGGCGCTCTTCGTCGACGGGTCGTTCGCCTCGACGATGGTCGCCTCGGCTGGCAGCGTCTCACCCTGTGGTCTGTTCAGGTGGCCGGCGGCGCCCCTTTAGTCTGGGAGGGAATTAGCAATCCTCATTGTCACGCCGCGCGTGCAGACGCCCCACGTCGTGGGAGGCGTCGCGCGGAGGGAGGTCAGCCGCGCGGGGACCGCTCCGGGCCCTGGGCTTGGCTGTTGTTTGTGCGGATGCCGCCCGCTGAACGTAATGGATGGTTCACTTTAGGCCGCAGATGTCCTGTAATTTCTGGCCGGGTGTAACAGCGTGCGTAGGAAACGCACTATGAGTGTGCAAGAGAGAGTGTTAGGTCACGTGACCGCAGGTGGGGACATGTGTGTGATTGGCTGGTTCCTGTGGCCAATCAATGGTTCGTAATAATTGTTTTGAAAGGTTTTTCTCTCTTTCTTGAACGCCCCCTTTTTGGAGGCGGGGTTTTTGCTATCAAAACCGGAGTGTTGGGTTTTGTCGGGGGTCGGTCGAGAGGGGATCTAGTTCAGTATAGATCTCGGCCGAACAGGCTGCTGCTGTCAGAGTGACAATGTAACCGTCACTCTGACCTGATGTAAAGTTGGAGTAATGTAAATAATGTAAATAAACCTAATATCCAGCAAGGAAGGCAGTCCTCATCCCTCACCCGCTCCAAGCATCGGTCGTCGGTCATCGGAGCGAGTCGAGATCGTCCTCTCGGCTCGCGCATCAAAAGAACATCACTATTTCGTCTCCATCAGTTCGCCAAGAAGATGGAGAGGCGAAATTTAACTGGGTGTTTTGTATTTTTTAGAACCCCGCTGACCAGGGAAGTATCGCGACTTGCCAAATACAAAAAAAATGTATTGCATCGCCCCAGTAAACTTGCACAGTACAAATATGAAATAAATCATGGCACTAAAACTTCTTCAGCAGGCATTTCAAATGAAATATTCAAATCTATTTGTGTTCAAAAATAAATCACTTGACACTGAACATATCAGTGGAGCACAGGTAAATACTATGATAGCACTTATCATCAGAGAGAATTAAATCACATCAAACTCAAACACTCATATTAAGACATGTGATAGAAATGATATGCAGCTCCCTACCGCGCGGTGGCTCAGTGGGGCTGTGCCACTGAGTCCGAGGGCGTATTCGGCCCCAGATCCAGCGGGAGTTTTTCTGATGGAGCCGAAAAACACCAGTGCTCGAGTTTCGATGCTCTGGCACACGTTAAAATCTTTAACGTGATCGAAATCCCTTCATAACAGCGTGGCTCACAGTCAACATGTAGCTTTAGCTCATTAAAACCCCCATATGCAGTTTTTCATATGCAGTTCTTAAAGAAAGACGTACCATATGGACCGATTGACCTCTCTTGTTAGTGCAAATTCAAAAGAACATGACTAGACGTTGTAAAATACAAGTTGGATCTGTGTTCAGGTTAAACCATAAGATTTACGTAGAAAAATCGGAAATCAACACCCTATTTGGCAAACACTATTGTTACCAAACTTGTAACATAGTGTTAGTTTAAAAGGAGACTGACGTCACTCGCCACCGCAGGAAAAAATTAGGTACGATACTCAGACAATGCAAAAACTGTAAAAATACCACGAAAGCTGAAGACAAGAAACCGAAATTTAACTACCATAGTGTAAACAAGATGAATAAATTGGAATGCGCTTAAGAACCTGTGCAAAGTCTACACGTTTTTGGAGCCAATCAACCTGCTATGTCTGCCTATGTTCCTCCTTTTCTTAAACCCTTTGCCTAAATGTGAGGAGGGGGTGGGGGCGCTGCAGTGCCTCCGTGTGCACTATACTCGATTACAAGTTAAGAACCCAACGGAAGTTACCGCTGTGCCTCATCATCACCGCCGGATGTTACTCCGCGCGGCGCAAGTGGTGCGCTACTGGGAATGTTTTGAACACTGCACAAGCCATATTTGTGTTTTTTGGGGCTTAATATGCTTATAAACGACTACAGCGACGACAAACAAACTGTGTGAGAAAAGGCAGACGATATCACGCATTCGTACGAATCTCATTTCAGAACGCGCGCGCACGTTGACACCCGGGTCCGTCGCTTAGGCACAGTGATACCGTACATGAGCGATTGCAGCTCTTATGTTGAATTCCATTGGCAGATCCGGAGCACTTTAGGAGCAACTTTTCTGCTCTGTCTGGAGAAGACGCGTTTCAATGGCAGATCGGGAGCAACCAAATCCTGTTCCAATGGCAGATCGGGAGTGCCGTCGCAGCCGAGATAGCTCCGTGGAGCAAGGAAAGTTGCTTCGCCGACATTGGCGGAATCTGTCGGAACACACTGGGACGTCACCAACGTCGTCGCCGTCTGCACTTCCGGCCAGTGCTCGTCTTCTCATCCTCCTCCAGCCATGGCGCCCGCTTCGTCGCGGATGCCCTCCAAAGCCGAACGAAACACAGATGCTGCTCGCCGAGTTGCGCCAGCACTATTGCTGCTTGAGGAGAGCGAGTCCGAGTCAAGCAGTTCAAGCTCGGACTCGGGTAGCGAGGACTCCGACGATGACTGGATGGACGTGGCGACGCTGGGCACTGAGGCACTGACCTTAGGGAACCTACGCCGCTTGCTGCAGCATTGACGCGATGATGCGACTGACACCAGTCGTGACATGGAGGAAGAAAAAGTTAAGAGACGGCGCTACCGGAGAAATGTGAAGCCTATACATAAAAAGTAAAGTCGAAGTCGGCCCAGGCGTCACAGCACCACGTGACCCCATCGCGCCGCCGCCGCGAGCTCTTAATTTCGTCTGCTCGAAACTACTCTGCTGCCCGTTGTCGCGAAGCCTGCTATATGTTCGTTTTTTTCCCACGGCTTTTGCTTTCACACATACGCGGCACTCCTGCCCGCACGCGGGCATGAGATCAGCGAGCAGACAAATGCAGGAAGGACGGAGAAAAGCTACCGCCAACCAAACACGAGAGATGCGCCGGAGTCGGAGACCGCCGCCGCCGCCGGCCCACCCGACCATGGACGTCACGTGCTGGGCCGACTTCGGCGGAGAGAGCGGCTTCAACGGAGCTGGGCTTGCGAAGGCTAGCTGCGTGACGTCATACCGTCTCCTAACTTTTTCTTCCTCCATGAGTCGTGAGGTCCATATCGGCAGCCGGCAGAACATCTATGGCGATCGGAAAAGAGCAGCGAGGAATGAACGCTTCCGCGGGAATCAGACGATTTCGGGAAGGCGAGACACAAAGCATGCTGTGGATTTCCTGTTCCCGTCACGGTTAGGCACTTTGCTCCCGCGAGAGCAGCTGCGTTCCAAAGGCAGCTTCGGAGTACCTGCTCTTTGCGGAGTCGGCGCGCTTTGCGGTAAAGCACGGTAACCGCTCTGGATCTGCCATTGGAATTCAACATCCATTTGTTCCCGCGTATAGTAGGCTCACACGTATCCCCCGACTTGCGGGGAAAACGCTAGGCGACGTCCGGCAAAACTGTGTGGCGGGTCATTCTCTCTCCCTGTGAGTGGCGCCGAAACGGGCGACTTGTGCAAGAAGCAACACCTTCGCGGCGTGTTTTCGTATCATTTCTGGCAGTGAAATGCTCAGGGATATAGAGGGGATAAGGGGGGAGGGTGGGGGGGGGGGCTTTTGGGCATGAAAGAAATAAAAATAAAAAGAAATGCAGCAATTACCGCGGTCATCTACTGATTACAAATACTTAAACTGAACCGCTGCTAACAAAAGGCTACCTTCTCTTTCACTCGATTTTCTCCTATTTGAAGCAAGGTGCAGCACCCCGAATATTTTATTCATTAAAACTACGGCGCACCTTATGGCCTGCGTTGCTTCGGCGCGTTAATCCCTACAATTAATCAACCATTTATTGAGGAAAAATAACGACGTCAGGCGGGGTTTTTTTTAGCCCATTATTGCAGCCAGAAATAGGCAGGCTCACTTTCACGTCAGGGCGGATGTATCACTGTCCACAAAGCATGCTTCCTTATATATCAAAATCGAATTTCCAGGCGCTGACAAACCTTGCGGCTTTACTTGATCTCAACGAGCATGCGCCCATCAAAGTACGCAGTGTACGCCCCGAAGCCTGCCTATATATCGTTTGGCAGCCACGTTATTGCTTTGTGCGAAGAATGGTTGCTTTCACAGCCTAACACTTTATCTATGTACCCTAGTTTTCTGCAGTTTGTTATTCAATCGGCCCTTGAAGAATCCCGCTGGTGCTCCCGCTCGCACACAACACCACATTCCACCTCCATGAAACGAATGCGCGCAAAACGCGCGTCTTCAGAAACAGTCTTGGTTGGTCTTGCTTGTGGATTACTTGCTTGCAGGGTCATCGGTTTTTTGAAAAATTGGCGCGGCGGGCGACGTTCTGCCTCAACGTTCACCTGAGGGAGTGGCCACCTTGACGACTGCCCTCTCGTATCAGCCGAGATCTCGGGAGGGGCTCGCACTTTTATTCCGTTCGTGGGCGGAGGAAATTCTCCGTATAAAACTACCCAACGGGAGTTGTTTTTACTGCGCCCTCCGTCGGAGTAAAATTGTTATCCCATCGCATTTACACCGTCACTTGGTTGCTGGAATGTTTGTGCGTATCATGCATTACACACTCGCAGTATTGAGTAAACGTTCTGCTTAAAGTATTTAACCAAACATTCACCCAATGAAACTTCCCAGCCATTTGTTTTTTCCTTTACTGGGCAATTTCAGGAAGTGCTTAGGTTTCATCGGTCTGAACTCAAGCCGTGGGTCAGCTGCGATGACATTACCCCCGCGTTTAAGGGTCATGTGCCGAGACCGAACAAGTGTGCTTTACGCGTTTCGGGCTGCCGCACCGATCGGGCCCAATCGGCCTCCCAGCGGCGTACGTGTATTGATTAGATATCCAACAATGTGTCTGTAGTTCCGAGTACGTTGATCAGGGTATATTGTGGCCGCAACAAAGCCATTGCTGACTGTCGTTACTAAGTGAGATTACTTTACAGCTGGTATGGTCATCCACATTTGCAGGGCGGGGTGTCCTTGAAATGTTTTAACCTGGTATGCGTCTGGCTCGCTTCGTTTTAAGCTGCCTGCTACAACGCCAGCATTGCCGGCCGAACATTGAATGTGTACGGGATTGACCTTCGTAATACACCCCGGGAAGGGCAAGGTTTAATAGTGATACTCCACCCTCATTTCAGTAACAAGAGCATATTCCTTCACAGACGGCAGCGTGAACGGGTCCGTGCAGTACCTGATGCAGCGCAAGCGCAACCGGCGTCACCGAAACGTGAGCGCGCTCATCATCCGCCCGGGTGTCATGGCCACGTGGAATGGCGCCGCCAAGAGCATGGTCCACTCCATCACCTACAAGCCTGACCAGAGTTAGTGCGACCGACACAACCCTTAAGGCATTGCAGCGTACTCTCGTAAATCACATAGCGCTTCATCAGTTTATCAGAAATAACAAAACTACGCGCGAACACCTTACAGCGAAGCTGTATACGGCGAGGGTGCCGTGGAATTTCGGTGCCCGTGGGCAAGAACTCCCAGTGTTATACTCGTAACAGCAGCCCATGGTTCTTTGTTGGGCATCATCCAACACCAGCTTTGGACAGCTGTCAGCGTTCGGAGCGCGGGCGTGAGGGATTGCCGCCTACTTCTGTGTCCGTGGGCAGAAATTCTCACGGCTATGCATGTCAAAGTAGGCCATTGTCCTTTGTCCGACATCATCCACCATTAGGTTTGGACACCTGTCCGTGTTCGTAACGCCACAGAACGACGGATGGGCGCCATGGGGCCGATTCTACGCGCAATGCCTTACGCAGAGAGGCAGGCCTGCTGTGCCTATTGGAAACTTGCACAGATGCACTGCTTATGTCGATTGTTACACTGGGATCATGTGTGGCGAATTGGGGGACTTGCAAGCGGGTGGCGTCGTATGATACATAAAGGACGGGACGTTTGCACGTGCGTGCGTCACGGTCTTGAAAGAAGACTAATACATTCACTACAGGCACGTCTGTAGCGTACACACTAATGATGGAATTGTGATATACCGGATACAGCCGCGCAGGGTGGAGCGGCATTGATTTCTTTTTTGCGCTAACTTCCAAGAAAATTACTCAGTCCTGAAGATTGTTATCTGTTCTACTTTTCTTTCCTTGCCACTCGCAGATTTTTACAAGGACCTGGAGAATGCGTTCGAAGGGGGCTCGAAAATGGAATACATAAGACTGGTGAGCGAACATTAGGGATCTGCGGTGCGAATCGCGGCGCAAGGATTTTGCCAGCATGTTGTTACGAGGAGCATATTACTGTGCGTGATATTGTAAGCACCCGCGTTTCCGTTTTTTATTTATTTGCGCCACAACGCGATCGATTTCCAGTTCAAAAAACAAATAGTCGCTACGTACGTACGTAACCAGATCACCTCCTACCCGGATATGAGCTGTATGTGATATTTTTTTTATTTGAAAAACCACTGAAGGCTTGGTTAAAGCATCTCACTCCGGGCTTCAGGTGGTGGATTCGGCACTTTTCAGCAAGAGATGTGTTTATGACTAACTTGCACCACATATATCATACGTTTTATATCCGGAGGAAGTATCCTCCTTAAAAATTTGTATCTACCTATATATATATATATATATATATATATATATATATATATATATATATATATATATATATATATATATATATATATATATATATATATATATATATATAGGTAATACTGAGGTTCCCGTTGAAGAAATCCAGAAAGAAAAGCCAGTAGGGCGTCAAGAACGCCAAGGAAAGCAACAGGAAACCCGCCGCATAGGCTCAGTGGCTAAGGCATGGTGATGCTGAGCACAAGGTAGCGGGTTCGATTCCCGGCCGCGGCGACCGCTTTTCTGTTGGAGGCGACAAGCAAAAACGCCCGCGTGTTCGAGATTTCGGTGCACGTTAAAGATCCCAAGGTCGTCCAAATTAATTCGGCGCCCTCCACTACGGCGCGCCTCATCGCCTGCGTTGCGTCGGCGCGTTAAACCCTATATAATCAATCAAATCAGAGCAACAGGAAATGGTTACACTGTTTGAATAACAAATTATGGTTAGTTAAATGGTTAGTGAAGTTAAATCACTTTTAGTTTGCTTGAAAAAATTCACTCAATGTGAAAGCTGTCGGAAGTGCAGAGCAGGGATTCGCCATAATGGGCTGTACCGCCGTTATCCGCTAAGAGAGAGAGAGAGAGAAAAAACTTTATTTGCTCAGAGCCATGGTCGGGCCCGCTAATCCGGGGCTGCCAATGGTCGACGAGTAGCTCTCTCAGCCCGGCCCGCAAGCCATTTCTGGCAAGCTGGATGTGGGTTGAGCAGGGTGGCCTCCCATTGTGTTGTGTATCTGTTGTTCGGTGTGATGTTCTTCATGTTGGGGTTTTGTGTGCAGTGCCACATCGTGTGGAGTAAATCTCCCGTCTGGTCGCAGTGCGGGCACTGTGGTGTTGGGTAGATGTCCGGGTAGTATTTGTGTAGGGTTGCGGGAATTGGAAGTGTGTTTGTGTGAAGTTGTCGGAGTAACACCTCCTCCATTCTTGTGAGCGAGGGATGAGGGGCTGGAAATCTCCTCCTGCCGAGCCTCTGTTCAAGCAGTATCTCCCTGTAGGCGGTACGCAGTGAAGGGGGTGAAGGTGATCGGCTGGCTCCCTTGCCTGGGGGGCAACCAGCGGGGGTGAACGCCCGGAATAAGGAATCGCGGGCTAACGCGTGCACGGCGACATTCCCCCCGGTCTGTCCCTGATGACCCGGGAACCATATGATCTGTGCCCCTTCAGGCGGCTGATTCGCAATTATGCGAAGGGCCTGGCGACATATCCTGCCTCTGAGGAAATTTCGGCAAGCCTCTTGGGAATCGGTTAGTATAATGGCGCGAGGATGGGCAGAGATGGCCAGGGCGATGGCGACTTCTTCCGCGCGGGTCGGATCCGTCGTTTTGATGGATGCCATAGCAATGGGGTTACCACTGGACGAGCAGGCTGCTGCTGTGGTCACCCCATTGGTGGGGCCGGCACCGTCCACGTAGATTGTAGCAGGGTGGGAGTCCCACGTTTTGGAGAGGTATTGGGCCCGGAGTGTTCTGCGGACTTGATCGTGTTCCGGGTGCATGTGTCTGGGGAGGGGATGGATGTGAATGCGTTCTCTTATTTCTCGAGGGATGTCGAATCGATCCTGCACCGTGGTCGGAGGGGTTATGTCCAGTCTATTTAGGATGGCTCTGCCTGTTTTTGTCCTCGTGAGGCGCACCTGTTGCGCTATTCTCTGAGCATCTATGAGCTCTTTTGTGGTGTTATGGACCCCGAGAGCCATTAGGTGCTCATTGGACATAGATACTGGGAGGCCCAAAGATAGTTTGACGCACTTACGAAGAGCCCGGTCTAGTCTGTCCTCCTCTCTGGGTTTGAGGTTCAGAAAAAGAGCGACGTATGTGTATCTAGAGACCACAAAGGCTTGTACCAGCTTAGTGGTTTCAGTCTCCTTCATTCCGTGGTTTTTGGAGGTCACTCGCTTGATCATTCTGGCTACCTGGTTGGCCGCCGCTATCAGGCGACTCACCGCTGTGGTATTGTGTGCCATGTTGGAAAAGTGCACGCCGAGGACTCGGATCTTCTGCCTGGCGGGGATAGGCATGAAATCCACGTGCAGCTTGATGGGGTCTTGTTTCGGGTATTTGGGCTTCATGGGCTGGACCACCAGTAGTTCTGACTTATCCGGTGCACACTCCAGGCCACGGGACCGGGCGAAGGTCTGCACGATTTCTATCGCTCGTTGGAAGCTGTCCTCTATGTCGGCCTTAGTTCCTTGATTTGACCATATGGTCAAATCAAGGAACTAGATCCGCGTACAGTGCGTGACAAATGCCTGGCACCCGGTTCAGTCTGGGCGGCAGATCCTTCATCCCCAAGTTGAAGAGCAAAGGGGGGAGAACTGCACCCTGGGGTGTACCCCGCGATCCCAGCTCAATTAGATCTGACTCGAGTCCCCCTATAGAGAGCTTGGCCTTCCGATCTTGTAAGAACGCCTTGATGTAGTTGTAGGTTCTGGAGCCGCAATTAGTCTCCGCTAAGGTGCGTAGTATGGCCGAGTGCAGGACGTTATCGAAAGCCCCTTTTAAATCAAGGGCTAGCACCGCGCATGGTTGCATGCGGTCTGGGTGAAGGTATACGTCCCTGTAGACCTGCAAAAGCACATCGGCAGTGCCTAGGTGTGGTCTGAAGCCAAACTGTGTGTGCGGAAGTTGGTCTGTGCCGTCGAGAAACCGTTGCAATCGAGTGTTGATTACTCGCTCGAAAAGTTTCCCCAGGCAGGATGTTAGCGAGATGGGCCTAAGATTCTCTACCTTCAAGTCCTTTCCCGGTTTCGGGATAAACCGAATTTCCGCTGTTTTCCACTGTTGTGGTAATGAACCGGGGATCCAGTACTTCTGATTGAAATGGTCGACCAAAGCTTGAATGTCTGCTTCACCTAGGTTGTAGAGGGCTCTCGCTGTGATTTGGTCTGGTCCCGGGGCTGTGGTCTTCTTCATGTTGGCGAGCTCAGTTTTGATTTCATGTATAGTGACGGGTTCGTCCAAGACTTCGTTGGGTTCTCCTTGGTAATCTGGGTAATCACCCCGGTGGTCTGTTCGGAGATACTTGGCCTTGAGGTCGTCAATAAGTTCTTGGTCCGTCCCGGGGTATTGGTGCACCAGCTTAGCAAGTCGATTGGCATGCTCAGTCCTCGTGACAGTCAGCTCCATCATTGCTTTAAGAACCTTCCACGTCTTCGCCACGCCTAGCTGGCCCGACATGCTGTCGCAAAACTTTCTCCAGTTTTGATTAACAAGCTTTATGGCGTAATCTTCTGCCTCCTAACTAAGCTGGGCCACTCGACGTCGTAGCTTGCAGTTGAGGGGCTGTCTCCGCCATCTCTTGGTGAGCGACTCTCTGGCATCCCAGATATGGAGAAGGTCCGAGTCGACAGCTGGCACGCCGTCTGGAGCTTCGATTTTCCGCGTGTGGTGTTCCACGTCCAATAATAGCTCTCGGGTCCACAGCTCGATGTCCACTATGTTGGGTCCCCCCTGTTCCCCAAGCCGTCTTTCTCTGGCTTCTCTCCACTTGTGCCAGTCTGTTAGTCTGCAAGCTCGACGTCTTCTCTCCCATCTGCCACAAGCGTCGTCCATGCCTATCTGTAAAATAAAGTGGTCGCTTCCGAGACTCTGCCCTAAGTTTTCCCATTTCTCCTCCCTAACATTTCGTACGAAGGTCAGGTCCGGGAATGAGTCCCTGCTGACGCTATTTCCTGTCCTAGTAGGTTGCAGTGGGTCGGTGAGTAACGTGAGATGCTCCCGGGCTGCCAGTTCTTCCAGCTTCCTGCCTTTTGCGTCCGTTTGCTTGTAACCCCACGCCACATTGTGAGCATTGAAGTCCCCCGCCACCATCACACGGGCACCACGGCCGGCCGAAGTAAGGAAGGATTTGATTAGATAGTCCAAATTGGGGTTACGGTTGCTAGGGCTGCTGTATACGTTCAGGATGTGTAGACTACGCCCTCCCCGTTTGGCTGGGTGTATCTCCACATATTCGTGAGGGGTATCCGAGTCAAATGCATCTTGATGGCACACAGCTAGTTCCTTTTGCACGAGAATGGCGGTATTTCTGTTCGTTTGAAAAGTGTTGTATCCCTTAAGCTTGATGGGCATTTTGTGCGCTTCCTGTATCAGCATGACTGCCGGGGAATGTACAGCCTTTTCTACATATAGTTGGAGGGACGACTGCTTCCGATTGTACCCGCGGCAGTTCCACTGCCAAATCCTCAGTTCGCGGCTGAATGGCATGTCGAGTCCGTATCTGACCATTGATCCTCTGTCGGTCCTCTCATTGACATGCGCTTCCTGCGTTTTTCCTGCATTTCACGTCGAAGTGCCGTTATTGCTGTTTCAGTGTAGCGCCGGTTACCTCCAATTTGCTCGCTCATCTGTCGGAGTTGAGTTTGCACATCTTCTTGATGTTGCTTGGCTTCCTCTTTGAAAGCCTTGAACTCCTGTAAGACAAGTTGGTACACGTCTCCCAGAAGAGGGGATTGTGAGGTATTAGGGAGGTGACTAGGAGTTGACGCAGGGGCAACGGGATCTCTAGGTGGTGACTGCGTGCGGAGTGGTTGGGATTTTGATAGTACCGCCATTTGAGCCTTTAATGCTGAGAGTTCTGCTCGCAGAGCTCTGATTTCTGCCTTTTGCGATTGGTTTTCGGTCTGGAGTGTTTGTATTTCTGTGTGTACAGAGAGTGGGGGTTAGGGAGGCCAGTCCCTGCTCACCTGACTGTTCTGTGCTTTGGCTTGATCCTTGGCCTGAAGAGATTGATGGATGCCTGAGGACGTCTGCTTCTTTTTCGTGTGCTGCTGCTGCAGCTGAGTGTTGCCCGGCAGGGAGCTGGCCCAGGCCCTGTCCCGGGTTTTCGCTCCGGTCACTGCAGTCGCCCACTCGTGTGTGCGGCCGCATGACGTCGTCCCTTTGCTCTCTTCACAGCAGGTGCTACTCGCTCCTGTCGCCAAGGGTGTATTCTTATTTCCCCGCGCCAGTTGTTGCTGGGATCCCGGTTCTTGTACACTACCATGATACGGATTTTGAACTGCGTTCTTGTTTTTCCCCGGTTTGTCTGGCCTGAAGAATTTCTCCGTGCACTCACTGGAGTATGTCTTGTGCGGTCCCTTGCATAGTGCGCACGTGAGAGTGCACGAATGGTCTTCCATGGCGTTTGGTTGTCCGCAGTCTTCGCAGGCAAAGCCCTTGGGTTTCGGGCATACGTCCGTTCTGTGTCCCGCCTCTCCACAGTTGAAACATGCGGCACGCGTCTTCCGGTAGATAAAACACCGCTTCTCCAACCATGCGTAGCGCACCGTGTAGGGAACTCGTTTGCCGGAGAAGACAATCACGGCCGAACTCGATTTACCCAGTCGCCTGGCGCCCAAAATCTCATATCCTGGTGCCAAAAGTTCGTGTTCGATTTCCGCGTCGGTCACTCCGTCGTCCACCCCGTGAATGACTCCTCGGCATACTTCCTCTTGTATCGCTGAGTAAGTGCTGACTTCTAGGTCTTTTCCTTGTATGCGCAGGTGTCCTATCTTCAGGAGTTCCTTCGCGTCATCGAGGTTGTTTGTGCAGATAAGGGCAATGTTTTGGCTGTCGTGCACTCGGATGAGCGGGCATTCTTGTAAGGGAGTTAGGCAGGCTGCTCGAACGCTGCGAGTCACCTCCCCCTCCACTTCACACAGGTTTATGCCTCCTCGCGGTTTAACAACAATCCGGTATTGGAATGGCTTGAGGCTAGGAAGGTGTCTTCTCAGAGGTTTCCCACCTGTGTCAGTCGTCTTGCCCAGTGTCTCCGCTTCTTTCACGGGCTCACGCAGTCGCTCTCGACGTTTGTAGAGCCGAAGATTCCAGTCTTGGGTGTCTTCCCCGTCGTCCTTGACGCCACTAGCAGCGAGTTCGTTTGTTGGTGGTATGGGCGGTGTGGTGCGTCTCACCTCACAAAAGTCCATGGCCCCAGGGTCATACCCTCGTTGAGAGGTCCCTTCTGCCATTTCGTCGCGGTGACGTGCACGTCCGGTGCGTTCAGTAGTCTTCGCCGGGCATTCGGCTGCCTGAGTGTCGTTGTGGTGCAAGCACTAGGCCTAATAGGCCCAGCCCCCTGCTCACAGGAGGTTGGAGTTCGAGGCCTTCTTGCCGGTAGAAAACGACGTCTTCTCTGATAAGACGGGTACCGGACGAATTCGTACACTTTGGTTCGTTAAAGCAGCAGAGGGACACGCTGAAAAGTCATTTTAACCTGAACAAAGCGCAGAAAAACGGCGGAGCCCATCCGAAGTGCGACCTCTCGCCTGTACCAAACTCTCGCCTGTCGAACTAAAAGTACGTCCGACGAAACTTCTGCATTTCCAACGTTTTTAGATTAACTCAGTTTACTGCTGTCATCCACAGCATTTCAAATTTCCCGCCTTCGCAGAGCTCGCGCGCCCCCTCCCTGAAACTGTGCCAGCGGGAGTTCTGTTCTCTTTGTGCTTTTCTCCCCGCACGTGCCGCCGTTGCACTGCCACATTTTGCGTTTACTATCGTAAAAAAATTCCCCCGCCTTTCCCCGAGGGGGAGAATGTGAAAGTGCGAATGCACGGTTGTCGGCCCGCTTGCGGCGCTTGCGCTCGGCCCCCGCAGCCCACCGCCTCGCCGCCTTCTCTTCCATCTCTTCCATCGGGTTTGTAGTATCACGTGTACACCACGCAGTTATCAAGCCGCTATAACGCCGCTGAGTCGCCAACGCACGCCGCTGACGACGTAGTTTGAATGCGTTAAAGATATAAGGCGCGTCACTAACACTGATATCAGCGTCGCGTCTGTGGCTTGGTCGGTAGAGCGTCGCGCTGCGGCCGCAAAGTCCTTGGATCGAAACCTTGCGCCGGATGCTGTTTCTTTTTTAAATATAGAGGAGCACTGCGGACGCCGCCGCCGCCGACGCCGCCGCCGCCGCCGCCGGCGGTGGATGGTTTGGGGTCGCTTATAAAGTGCATTCGCACTTAAAACCAACCCAACAGGCGTCCTTAACTAAAGGAACGCGGGCGCTGCCGGTTAATTACGTATATTCTTCCTGAAATGTACTTATAGGTTTCTTTGCGCTAAACAACGGGAAGATGCATGACAAGCGCCAGAGTATCACGACTTTCGAACGCTTATGACTACATAAACCGCTTGGCTTTCGAAGCCTGTGGGGTGCGCCGCGAACAACAGCGTTACCCCAGGACGCCGCCTTGGTGCTCTTTGTACTTGGGTCGAGCGAGCGAGTTAGGACGACAAGGCGAGCTCCTAAAGTGCTCTGCACTTAAAACGAGCTTCCAGAGTAGGAACCGAGCCCACACCTTCAGGTTACATGTTGGAGGCCTTCCCAAGTCGGCTGTCGGGCGGCTGTGCTCTCCGCTTTTTTCTCGGTCGTTTATATTTAGCCCAACTACGTTTTACGTTTGAGGAAGGTACCAAGCTCCGCAACGAAATCTCGTAATGAAGCAGAGCAGCGCTGGCTTGGTTGCACTTCTTACACTTGGTTGCACTCGGTTGCACTTCTGGGCTAAACGTGATATCCGAGTTCAATCGCGACTGTTCTCCAGCACAATAGTTTTGTAGCGTAAGCTACACTGGCCGAGGTTGAACAGTTTCGCGTGGACCTTGAAGGGCCGTACTACAGTGAACTAGAACATTCGCTATAGCCGTACACTGCGCAAGTGCGAGGAGCATTGGATTGGATTGAATTAGATTGTATTTGCTGAGTAGATTTGCTGATGACGTTGCCTTGCTAAGTAACTCGGGGGACGAATTGCAAAGCATGCTTTCCGCACTGGGCGAACAGAGTAGAACCGTGGGCCTGAAAATTAATATGCAGAAAACTAAAGTAATGATCAATAACCTCGGGACAGCACAGCAGTTTGAGATAGATGGCGAGGCAGTGGTCGTGGTAAGCGAATATATATACTTAGGCCAAGTTGTGACCCCAGATCCCAACCATGAGGCAGAGATAATTAGAAGGATCAGAATGGGGTGGGGTCCATATGGCAGACATTATCAGATAATGAATAGCAGCCTACCATTGTCGTTGAAGAAGAAAGTGTATGACAGCTGCATCTTACCGGTACTCACCTACGGGGCAGAAACTTGGAGGCTCACTAAGAGGGTTCAACTTAAATTGAGAACGACTCAGCGGGCAATGGAGCGAAAAATGATAGGTGTAACATTAAGGAACAAGAAGAGAGCGGAGTGGGTCAGGGAGCAAACTGGTGTTAAAGACATATTAGTAGAAATTAAGAAGAAGAAATGGACTTGGGCAGGGCATGTAATGCGAAGGCAAGATAACCGCTGGTCATTAAGGGTAACAGAGTGGATCCCTAGAGAAGGCAAGCGCTGCAGGGGGCGGCAGAAAGTTAGATGGGCAGATGAGATCAAGAAGTTTGCGGGGATAAATTGGTCACAGTTGGCACAGGACCGAGGTAATTGGAGAATAATGGGAGAGGCCTTTGCCCTGCAGTGGGCGTAACAGGCTGGTGATGATGATGATGATGATGAGATTGTATTGGATTGGATTGGATTAAATTGGATTGTATCGGGTTTCAATCCAGTTGGATTACGGCTGAACCTTAGCTCACTCTACGTATATCGTGGCATAACCGAGCTAAGCCATTGCTAAATTTTCCTTGGGCTACTTAAACCGGAAATTTTGTATGTATTTATCTATACGTAGACATGTGTCTGTCCCTGTGTCCGTCATGTCCCTTGCTTTACCCACCCGTCTAGTAGTTGAACCCTTGAACGAGAAGGTTATATAGACAGGACATTTCCAAACCACTAAATCTGGTACCGTACTTCATAATTGTCGACATTGTGAAACGAAACAAAAAACAGTACGCATATATGAAGCAAGACAGCAATGCATAACTGGTACTCGCAGCGGTTTTTAATCGAAAATATGCCTGCTACATTTTTTCTATAACAAATATACGCGTTGAAAATACGAGTTGTTTTGACCCAAGAATGCACACACAGCTCGCGTCCCAGCCTGGGCCTCGTGGCGGCATTCCTAGTCCAACAGTAACGAAAGTTTCTAACAGATGGCGCGCGAGCAGTGTGAATTCAGGAAAATACAATTGACTTAAGCAACCATCTCCGTATTTATCGTGGGTAGACTGAAACGGCAGGAGAGGAGCGTGAGGTGTGGGTGGTGTTGAAAATAAAGAAAAGTTAAATAGACTCGCTGTGGAGAAAAGATTTGCAAATTACACAGCGAGGAGGAAACTAAAAAAACGCACTGAAATTTTTGTTGCAAGAAAGGCCGGAAAAAACACTTTCGTTTAAACGGCTTCGATAAAACGTCCGTCGATAAAACAACGTTAGATATAATGGCGTTCGGTAAAACGGCGTTCGATAAAACGGCGTTCGATAAAACGGCGTTCGATGAACTGTCCGGGCCCCAAAAGAAAGGCATTTACATGGCGACGTCAGCACAAGATTTCGACGACATTTGCAGCGAAGTGAGCTGATACGCGGCCAATTTATGTCATTCTCTATCAGTTTAAAGCCTTCCTTTCTTACGCAAAGCATGGTTCCTCGTCTGTGCTAGGCCGATGCAGGTGGCGCTACGAATCGGTCTGAACTTGTCGGGCGCCATAAGTAAAAACACTCGACAATTCACACGAACCGTATAATCTAAGAAACCCCACCGGAAACAAAATATTTCACCAATCAAGATGCGGCTTCACAAAAAAAAGTTTAAAAAAAACTCCTTTCTTATGAGAAATACGGTTAAAACGCGAAGCTAATCTGCTTCGACACCGTGTCGAAATGACACAATCGGATAGAATTCGGCTTCAAAACATAACACAAGGGATCCAGGTTTGATTTCGACCAAGAAAAGCGTTCTTCTTTTGTGGGGAGCTTGATGTGCCTTCGCTTATCATCATTTTTTCGTGAAATTCACTGCCTTTGCTAAGGCTCAATTCTCTAAAAAGACGTGCGTCGTTTTGTAACCACGCCGTAGCGCCGTGCAAATGTATGTTTTTTGGGGTTCGGGCGTCGCTTGGGGAGGCGGGAATCACGCCTCGCATGATGAGGGGCAGCACGCCGAGCGTGGCACAAAGCGGCAGCGGGCAGTGCCTGTAGACTTGCGCCATGCTCTGCGCGCTGCCCCTCATCATGCGAGGCATGATTCCCGCCTCCCCAAGCGACGCCCTGAACCCCCCCCCCCCCCCCCCCAAAAAAAAAAAAAACATACCTTTGCATGGCGCTACCGCGTCGTTGCAAAACGACGGCCTCACGTTTTAGACAATTGAAGAGCCCCCGTAGTGCGTTTTAACCTGACATTGAACGCCATCGTTGAGGAATAGAAAGCTTCGCCTTAATAACGGGAAGCGTAAACGGACATCAGAATAGTGCGCCACCGTGATACGCGCGGCCTCCCTGCAGCTACGACTGCACCAGCCGGCCGTGTACGGGCTGAGCATGATGCTGATCGTGGTGGCGGTGTCCGCGGTCGCATCCGGCCTGCTGTTCGCCCTACTGCGCATGCTCAACCGCTGCGGCGGCCGGCGAAGCGTGGACATCACCGAGGACTACAAGCACCGATACGGCACGCTGCTCAAGATGCAGCTCGTCTGCATCGGGGGTCTCGGGTGAGCCAACTCGCACGTGCCCGAGTTAGGAAAAACAGCGCTACGACGGAACGAAGAAGGTAAGGCGAGACTGGGCCTTCCTCGTTCTGCCGTAGCGCCGGTTTTTAAGCGAAGCCTATTAGTCCAGGTACAGACCCATGAACCACCTGGTTGCGTCCCTCTGACCTTCAATCTCAGCAAAGGTCAAGCAAGCGCCTTATGCGGTTTCTCGACACCGAGGGAAGCGCCGCCAACCACGTTGCTGCCGGCTACTCGAATTAATTCGCGCTGCCGACGGCTTCCGCATCAAAGCATTTAAACGCTCGTTCCTTCCAAGGAGAGGGTGAGAGGAAGGAGATACGAGAAAGAGAAAAGGCTCGTGCCATCAGAAAATTATACAAAGGGGTGCCGGCTGCAGCAAAGTTCAGGGTGCATTACCGCGGAAACGGCGCCGAGCAGTGTCGGTGTTTCGTCGTGCCGTGCAGTTGTGTGCGCGTGCACTGCGCGCTCTCGCCTGAAAACCGAGCTTTTGGTCGACACACTTGGTTTAACCGTGTTCTACCACGGCAGCAAAATTTATTGCTACGGTTGCACGTATGTATCTTGTCCGAATAACAGAGCTCTTTCATAGAGATTCTCGCCGTCAAAGCTCGCGAGGAATAAAATTTGCTCATACATTTCGCCTTAAATCCTGTGCCTCCTCTACGACGCGTGTTAAAAAGCTTCGCTGGTCATCCACCTTCACGCAGTGGAATGGCTCCATTTTTTTCGAGCTTAGTTATCTACCAACAAGACTTCAATAACACACTTTCAGCTCATTGCACGTGGCGCCGTCTGGCGGCGGTAATGAGATAGATGATGTGGTGGCTGCATCATCCCGTTCATTGAAGTGGACTCGATGCAGGCGCATATCTCCATCCGCTGATACTTGTAGCGAACTGATCGACTCACTCGCGCAGAGTTGATTTTCCTCCTCTCACCTAGGCGGTCGCTGGAACCAGCCGATGCGGCTGCGAGTGTTCAGTACCTAGTATTCATCTTCAATGGCTGATAGTCTCGAGGCGCGGACCTCGAAGATGTTATTGCTGTATTTGTAGCCGTCAGGATGATGTCCCCCGCTCGCTAGGGCGAAGAGGTGGATAGGTACGATCATGGTTCATCGTTACGCGCGCATGCGCTCTTCACGGATTTACTGGAACGGCAGATAGCCTGCGTGCTTCAGTTCCACCGTGCTGTTGATACGCCACAGCAGTCCGCAAATCTTCATAGCTACTCGCTGACATCACGAATTGGGACCAACGGATTAGTTGCAGGCATTCCCGGCCGGCCTTGAATAATTCCCAAGTACAATGAATTGATTAAGGAAAGGTCAAATTAATCAGTTCCCCAAAAACGAACAGCAACTGCCACCTACCCAGCCAAAATGGCACAATTAAATATACCAGAAAATTCGAGCTGCTCGCGCCATTGCGAGGCGAACCGGTTGCTTTTGATTGCTTATCATTATCATAACCAATTGTAACTTCTGAGGTAGAAACTACAAGCTTAATAGCTGTTAAATGTGCTATTATGTGATTAGCTGCTTCAGGGTGACATTTAAGTGAACCCGAACATGCCGAGATGTCGATCGTCCTCCTGTGCGCCTGCTCCAAATTTTCGTCTGAACTGTGGCGCTCGTCATGGAATTTTATTTCTGCTGCCTACTGTTATATTGTAGCGATGTCACATACGAAGCGACTGTTCTGCAGTAAATATATTTTAGTAGAGCAAACTTGTGCGCCATACTCCAAAAAAATCCCTGCTCGTCCACTCTGGGCAGAAGAAGTATGACCAGCGCAGCTGTGATGCGTAGTGTTAAAGTGGTCTTCGCGGCAAACTGTCGTATAATTTGTTTCCACAGAGCTCCGGCAAAAGAAAAGTCACAGCCGTTTTCTTTAACCATTCTCCCTACGTAGATGACCATGCATCGACAGCAGTCAGTTATTTTGTAACGTTTACAGCTTCACAGTGAGCTAACTAATTACGACAAGTGAATGAGCGTTGGCGCAATTGTACAGTTGTCTTAGCAGCTAATTTCCATATAATTTGTTTTGGGATACTTTTTGTGAACGCAAGGCTTAGCGTCGTTTTTTTTAATCGTACTCCCTCCGCAGATGACCATGCGCTTACAACGCGGAAAAGCCAGCTTTCAAAGAGCGAGCTTACGACGATCTCCTTAAAGTCGGCCTCGCCTCTAAAAAATACGTTGCTAGGAAGAGATTTTTTCCCGGGGCCATATGGGCCGCCTTTTGTCAAGATATTTATTTTATTTTGCAAGTGCTGCCAGCCTTGTTACAAGGCCTTGGGCAGGAGTGGGCATTCGGTACAAGCACAGACCAACACGACAAAGACGATAAACAAAAAAATGCGCAACATTCAGCACAAAGAAATGTTCTTCCTTGCCACTTAGGAATAAAACAAAAATTAAACAAGATAGCCGACAACGAACGAGAAACTGCACAATAATCGGCACAAAATATTTTTCCGCGCCATGATTTTACGGGGAAAGACGGGAGATGAAAGCTATGATTCAATCGAAAGTGCAGAAAGAAATGATAAAACATTCTGGGAGTCAACAATTGGGGCCGGTAGTGCGTTCCATTCGGAAACCGTGCGTGGGAAGGAAGAGTTTTTAAACGCGTTAGTCCTGCTTGAAAAATTTTCAACCTTTTTATCGTAATAGGAGCGCGTGCAGCGGTGGCTAGCCGGTAGAATGTGTAACGTTTTATCTATTCCTGTATGAAGGCCTTAGGACATTTGTTTTTATTAAATGCGAATGCATTTCTTAGTCGCGGGTTGTCGTGCTCCGTCGGCGTGCGCCTGCATTCCTCCAGCGCGAGCGCACGTGAGCGCGCGCCTCGTAGTTCTGCCTTCGTCGTCGTCGTCGTCGTCTCGGCGCGGCGGACCCGCGCCGCTACAGTCTTTTTAAATGCGAATGCATTTCTTAGCGGGTGGAAGCTCGGGCGGGAGTAGCGGAGGGCAAGGGGAGAGGAGGAGCGCGCTCGGGCGTGTGAGGGCGCTCGAATCGCGGAGCTCGGGCGGAGTAGCGGAGAGTGAGTGGAGAGGAGGAGCGCGCTCGGGCGTGTGAGGGCGCTCGCATCGCGGAGCTCGGCGGGAGAGAGAGCTCGCGCGCGGGGCGGGCGTGTTGCGCGGGTCTCTCATCTCCGCGTACCCTCTCTCCGCTCGCTGCGCTCGGAAAATGTATATAAATGCAGTTGAGCGCACGCCTCTCTCCGTTACTGCTTGCCGCAGCGCACTCATCGGTGCACCCAGTGCATTCGCATTTCCGCACGATCCCCTTCGGCGAGGTGGGGGGAGTTTTTTTTATGATTTTTGTTTCTATATTGGGGACCCGTTTTGGCGTATCGGAAGAACCTGCTCCAGACAGGGCGTGACACCAGCAGAGAGTATCGTCAGGGCGGGCCGTAGAACAGTTCCGCTGTTAATAAACTGACAGACGCAGGAGAAGAATTTCGAACAGATTTGCTTGCGCGTTCACAGCCGACGAATAGAAACACACCGCGGCGTTTGGACAGCCCGTATTGATGTCTAGAGCGCAGTCGTTTCTAGAAACGCGCAATCGGATCCACGGCATTGTTTGTTAAACCAGAATAACTAGGCGAGGGGCTTGGGTACATCTATATATCGGAATGCCTCTCTCGGTAGAGCATAATGTCTTCGGGGTGGACCGAAAACACCACATTCCCATATGTGCACAAAGTGGCACTTTTCAGCCTTCAACATTAGCCATGACGTTTGAGTTGCCTCAAGTACTGACTAATAGCGCTTTCCATTGGGCGAACAGGAGCACTTCTAACTGCACCCAAAGTGCTCTCGACAGTTCTGGCGTCTTCCAGTGGTCGGGCAGGAGCAGGGGCGTTGTGTTTCATTGGTCGAGGAGGAGCACTTTTTTGGCGCCGAGAGCAGCCGAGAGCAGTTCTCGGTGCTCCGTCGCCAGCGGCGGAGTAACAGGGAACGCCGAGGAAGTCACATGACCTCTTTTACGTCATTTCTGGTTTTATCCCCGGGTGGCGGAGGAAAAATGGCGGAATCCAGCAGCCGCGGTAGTCGCTCAGTGCGTACGGCAGCAGCTAAGCGCGGCCGTCTGGACAAGGAATTGCTGCTACTTTTAGATGATGAAAGCACCACAGATTCAAGCGCAAGCTCATCATCGGACAGCAGCAGCAGCGACGACGACAACGATTTGCATTGCATGAGTTTATGTTCGAGCACCTGTTCACGCCGCCGGAGCAGCGACTGAAGGTAGAGTCGTATCTGGAAAAGACGGTGGATGCTGTTATCGTTCGCAACTAATTTTTGGGAGACACGATGATGGCCGCTTTATCATGAACATGAACATCCGCTCGGCTTCTTCATTCGTCGCCATGCGGTAGGCAGACACAAAACCACCGGCACGTATCTGGCAAAACTGGCGAGGAACAGCGTGCGGACAACACGTGCGCGCGAAATGCTCCGGGAAGCGAGAGCGGGAAAAGTTTGGTCATATGACTCTTGACAGCACGCCCTCCCCCTCTTTTCACTGCTCCCGGAGCAGCGCCAATGTTTCATTCGCGGAACGAAAGCACACGTCCCCGTTACTCCCGTGTGCTGCTCTGGCTGCTCGCTCCACCTGCTCCTGTTCTCCCAATGGAATTCGCCATAAGTTATTCCGAGGTGCTCGTCGAAGGTTTGCGGGAAAACGCCGACGTCATTCCGTTGCTGTCGCGTTGCGATCGGGTAGAGGTCAATCTTTCGTTTGCACCGCACGAGATGAATCGATTGAATTGGCGAGTGAGATAGCTCGTTATCGTAGTCGATCCTTGTATCACCCAGTTTTACATTGCAAATAGCTTGAATATTGTCACGTGACGGCAGGACAATGATGAGGCGAACCACGGGCGACGGTGAAGTGGTGTATTTACAAGATGTGGCCGCGGAGCGATGCGATCTATTTACAAGCGGCCATGATCGCTCGAGCAACGAGCCCCGTGCCATCTACTATTTCGTCGTCGTCAGCGATGGGTCCCTTAGAGCCATGCGCCAGCGTCCACTTGCGCTTCCCGCAACAATGTTGATATCGAATTGACAACTTTGAAGCGTCTCAAGCTAATTAGGCGTTCCATTTTAGGTAGTTATCCAGCGCCTTTTGACTGGTCACTGAGCAGGCACTATCTTGCTGAGCTGTTTGACAAGTCAAGTCAATGCAAGTCAAGACTATTTACCTGACACACGCAAGTGCAGGTCTGGATGCTAAAGGCTGCAATAACCAGTTTGACAAATGTTAAGAGCCCAGAATTAGGGCTAAATGAGCGGAAAGAAGCACACGGCAGTCATTTTTTATAAGCAACACGATGTGCCCGCAGGTTTTGTTTCGGGAGCATGGGAGCTCAATATTTTCTTGAGCCTTTAACGGTACGCAACACAAGGCAAAGTGTCCTGTTTGCGTAACAAAAACTCAAGCCACGTCTTGGTATAGACGTCGCAGTTGGTAACCACTCGGTTCACACTCTGCGGCTGATAACCAGGATAACGTTTAACTCCTCGATGATATCGCTGATCAGGTTCGACGGTTTTTTTTTTTTTAATGCGATAGATTGCCCTACGGCATAACAGGAAGGTTTATAGGTACAACAAACAGGGCTGAAACCGGGCTATCTCTGATCGTTTGCCCGAGAGTAAATACAGACAGGAACTTTCCCTAACACAGTTATTTATAGCTACTACTACCCAGGGACAGTCAGCGATCTTTGCAAGACATGCGGCCAAAGGGCAGATCTCAAACACACAATTAAAGCATGCACAGAAAAACAAAAAGACACACACAAAATGAACATCTTTAATGAGGAGCAATGGGAGACGGCACTGCTCAGCTCCGAACAACTACTACAGCAACTACTGATCCAAAAAGCTCAAGAAGCCGCCAGAAGTCAAGGCCTCCGCGGACGACTAAAAAGGACAGGGCACTCCCACCCCTTCCCCTTCCAGCTTTATGGAAAAAAAAATTAAGTTGTTTCTCTCTCTCTCTCGTACATGTTGCAGTCGATACAAAATTATTGCTTTCCCAGCAGTAACCACAGTCCATCTCGGCTAATTCTTTCATGGCTGTCCAACGTCAAAATACCGCTACACATCTTAAACCCCTGCGGAATAACAATTACAATGACAAGAACCAACACTGGTGGTAGCGATTCTCCACTGTCGTATCTGTTTTGTCCCGTTCTGATTACGCTGATGTCATCGACATGAACAGCCTATCAGCCCACCTTAGGGCTTTCATGATCCACAAAACTTTCCAGTAATTTCGTCCGGTTTCTTGAGCCAACTTGTTGGGCACCACTTACCTCCGAAGCTCGCAAACTAGGCCAAATCTCCTTAATTTGGAGGCGAGTGCGACAATGTCGCAACCTTCCACGCTGACGGACTTTGCAGACTGTAGGTATACTATATTTCTAACCCACCTTGCAAAATTCCCCTGCTTACACGATGTGAAGGCGAAAGCCAGTGATTATCAACGACTCATCCAGTGGTGCACCGTGTTAGCATCTCTTTGTTGGCCTTCGCTTTTTCGTGCATTTACTTGAATTACCCGAGGCGCAGAGTGGCCGCAATTTACATAGCAGCTTTTCCACACCCAGTCGAAAAACCAAACAAAACTTTCTGTCGCAAAACAGAAATGTCTGTTGTGCAACATGAATTTCAGTCTTACAACACGTGTCTCAGTTGGGACTACAGGATGGTCTGTTGTGCGACAGAAATCTCTGTCTGTCGCACGACAGACATTTCTGTTGCACCTACGACAGAATGCCCCATTCCATTACAGCATAATCCTGTCGCGTTTTCGGTTGTTTTTCGTTTTTGTTTTTGTTTTTGTTTTTTGACTGGGCAGTCGGAGCCCTTCTGCGCCTGCACCTGTTCTGCTCACGTGCCGTCACCTCTACCTGTCACGGGCCACGCTTCACGCTGGGTCTTGTTTCATTGTGGCATGGTGCCGTGCCAGGTTTGCGCGAAGGTTAGCTAACGGGGCTGCTGCTCTCGCCACCAGGGATCAAACCCCACACGACCCCAAATGTGTTAGACGATGCGTTAGCCCAAGAAAGACTATCGTCTTTCTTGGGCTAGTCTTTCTTGGGCTACTTAAACCCGAAAGCTTGTTCTGTGTACGAAAAAAAACAGCGCAACCTAACCTAACTGGACAACCTGGACAACCAGACTGGACAACCTAAGGAACCACACAAAACAGGCGCTGACGAACAACTGAGCGCTTTATGTATTGCAGCTGGTACATATATTTCGGAAAAGATAGACGAACGAACAAAGAGAATGAAAAAAGATATCACATCGAAAGTGATAGCCCGTGTAAAAAGTATCTTTTTTCGTTCTTCTATATTTTCCTATATATGTGCTCCAGCTGCAATAAAGCGCTCAGTTCGTCAGCGCCAGTTTTGAGTGGTTCCTACGTTGTCCAGTCTTTTGCGCTGTTTTTCTTCGTAGTACAATGTAGCAACCCCATCAAACCCATCTGCAAACCCTACGGCAAACCCATCTGCAATTCATTAATCTGTCTGTCTGTCTGTCTGTCTGTCTGTCTGTCTGTCTGTCTGTCTGTCTGTCTGTCTGTCTGTCTGTCTGTCTGTCTGTCTGTCTGTCTGTCGGTCTGTCGGTCTGTCTGTCTGTCTGTCTGTCTGTCTGTCTGTCTGTATGTATGTATGTCTGTCTGTCTGTCTGTTTGTCTGTCTGTCTGTCTGTATGTCCTTCCATTCATTCATCCGGCCAAACGTTAAAGGAATTCTTAAACGAGAAGTTGATACAGCCAAAACTTTTCTGAATGACTAAATCGGAAAACATACGTCCAACCTGTCAACATTGTTGAGCGAAAAGGAAAAAAATCGGCATTTTTTAGGCAAAACGTGGATGCACAACGGGTATTCGCAGTGTTGCTTCAATTGAAAACAAATGTGTGCTTGATGTTCGCAATATCAAGTAAAAATACGCGTTGAACAGAATATTTCGACCCAAAAATACAAAAAGAGCCCGCACGAGCTTGGACATCGTGGCAGTGTTCCAAGTGCAACAGTACGAAAGGGCTCCAGCAGATGGCGCGAGCAGCGGAGCGCGGTAAAATTGAAATGAATTTAGTAAACCTCCGGCGTGTTTAATGTGGGAGGACCGGCAGGGAGGCGAAGAGCACGAGAGGTGGCCGAGGGGAGAAAAAAGGCATTTACGTGGCAGCAGAAGGCTATTGTTTTTCAACATTTGTAGCGAAGTCAGCAGATACGCGGCCAACTTCATTTACTTATCTTCCCTTTAGAGCGGCGTCCAGTTTGTTAACATTCGTGGTGTCACCGACAACTACTGCGGTCGGTTTTTGCGTTTTGTGAGAAGGATTTATCGTTAATAAGAAGTTCCGTCTCTTGACGTTGCAGGGCGTGGCTGCTGGCGCTGTACCTGTGCAACGGTGGCATACACTCCGGACTCGCAAACATGGACGTCGCCGAAACCAGCATGCAGGCCGACAGCTACAAGTTCTTCTCCGAAATGAAAACGGTAACCACGGAGCAGAGCCCTCAAAATGTGTGAGGGCGGTTAGAATCGTCTGCAGGGGTTTTAAATGCGATAGTCTTTCTTGGGTTGCTCAAACGCGAACATTGGTTTGTCTGCATGTATGTTTCTTTATCTGTCCTTGTATGTATGTCTCTCTGTATCTCACCCATAAGTTAATGAGAGATGCCAGGCTCCGCAGATCTCGTAAAAAAGCCTATAGATTTTATTGCGTTACAGCCATACCATGCAGTTGTTAGCAACTCAAGTAACGCGGCTATTTATTGCTTACAGTGCATGCCCCTTGAGATAAAATGAACATAGGCAACTGTTTCACTCTAAAAAGCCTTTCTCCTTCCTCCCATTCATCAAGCTCTGACAACACCCTTTTTTTCGCAGTCCTTCAACGACATCTACACCACAGCCCACCCCGTACTACAGGCGATCGCCAATGACATCGGCACCAGCAGTAAGTGGGCTAAGCTCACTTTTCATTTGAGTATCGTAGTCGCCCTTTCTTTAACGGCTCACGACCTTAGCTTGCACAACGCTTTCCCTGGCAGTGAAACGCAAGAACACTTTACCAGGGCCTGCTGCGACACAGGAGAAGACAACTCCATTACAATGATTTCGGATAGAGCGATCAACACGGTACATTGAATTGAACATACCATGCGGTGAAAGTTTTTATTGGAAGTTTCACTGGTGGGCCTTTGGGAATGCGTGAGCACCTCATCGTCTCATTCGCGAACTTGAGTCTCCGGCCGATGTGCACGGTTTGCTACGGCTTTTCAAGCCCGCAGAACGGCGTTTCTCGCACACCACTCGCACAACGTGCCAAGTGCGCTTTGCGCTTCAACCATCTCAGTGGTCCCCCGCTTGGTCGCTTTAGCCGCAGCATTGGCCTTTCGGGCCTTTTGTAGTGCCTGAGTATCAGCAACTAGTCGCCGTCAATCCCATACCGTCCTCTTTGGCCGCCTACTTGTACCTGCATTCGCGCCGCGCTCCATTTTACGCTGGGAAGCCAGGCCACGGATGTCAAGGCCGCCTTTTATGGACTTGTCCTCCCCGCTATCCTCACGCCCCCTATCGTTCTCTGTGTTCTCACCAATCAATGTACACGGCCCGTGGCGCGATATGTCACCGACAATGGCCATTATTGCTCACTCGATGCAACCACGGGCAAAATACAGTAAAAGCTCGCTAACTCGAACTCCGAGGGGACACCACCTCAGTTATAATTAATGAAAGTTTGAACTAACGAAAGTGAAGCACGAATACCGTACAAAGCGATCATGGAGCAGTTCAGAATGCCAGCAATTAAATGCTTGAAAATGGACGTGATTGAAACGTTTATGCTTAAAGGCGAAAGCTATACAACTTTTTCTTCTCTCCAACGAGCGAGTGTAGCGGAAGGCCTCCTGTTCGCGTCCTCCAAAACAGAAGAAGAGACGGGTAGCATTCCACCAGGTCATTACTTCCGCGCGATGGCCGCGCTTTCCGCCACTTTCTCGTGGTCATTGGCAGCGACAGGTTTCATACTTCTGACCATAAATGATGCCTTCTGTCAGCCCACCTTTAAGGCGTGTCCACATCTACGTAGTCAGCAGAGAAACTCCTTCCAAAACATCCTCAATGGAGGTTTTAGATTGCTTTCACCCGATTTAACTTTTCTCCGTCGTTCTCTCCTTCTAGGATGCGACGCAGCATCGTTTTGTAGACAGCGTGGCCGTTTTTCTCGCCGTGCTCCAGGCCTTGAGCTGCCGGCGCGGTGGCGCGTTGTTCGCATTATTCATGGCGGGACCCCTCGCTTTCGATTTAACGGGCTTTGCAATACATATGCTTCTAGGCAGAATTGGCCGCACCACAACATACAGTTCCAATTATCCGTAAATTCAAATTATTTAGGCTCGAAACAACTAGCTTTGCAACGAGCTGGTCGTTACAAGGACCACACACACGATGTATCGTATACCCTGAGCGCCTGCCTTACCCCATCGTTGCGAAAATCCGCCTCCTACGTTCAAGGTCGGCGACAGGCTTTTCCGCAAAGCATCATTGACGAAATTGAAGTTGACCACATCGCCTGTACGCCGCATTTTTGCCATTAGGGGACGACGAGCAGATCTTGGAGAGCTCTCTTCTCTTTGGTATCGGGACGACACAGCCTTGGCGGTTCTCTTCTGCCCGCTGATAACAGCGTACTTAGCCTGAGATTACTTCTTCCTTGTAGCCCGCTTACCGAACGGTTGCCTCAGTGGTTTTCTACGCGTTCGTAACGTCTAATGCGTTCTATTGCTGTTGTTGTTTAATTAAACAAGCAACATACGCGTGTCGGCTCCGACTGGGGAGCCAACTTCTTTTTGTCTTGAAATCGGTGAAGCCAACTTCAGCCTCAATAGATGTTGGCGCACTTCTAAAGAATCTGCACCTGCGGTATTCGAGGCGCGACGTATAGACCCGGTAATCACGAAATGAGGTTATCATTTAATGTTTTTTTTTAAATATCCTCGCATGGAGAATTCACGGCAAACATTCGGTATGTCGGAGTTCGGGTACATTGGACTAATAGTTGGGCACCCTCTGTTTGATTTAAATTGGTTTATCTAGGCTAACTACTAAAAATATTCAGTCGTATTCTTGGGGCCAGAACGGCCATAAGAGAGGTACTGAGGGCTACGTTTTTCAAATAAAACAGCGACGTTTATTAGCTTTATGATTTCTCTTATGCCCTTCTCGGGGCCAAGGCAAGTAGAACTCAGGGAAAAACCGTGTTAGCTGTTCGTCGAACGTGTTCCAGCGCACAAAAGGAGTGACGAAATCTTCAAACCAGAGCAACAGGTGAAAAGGTCGTAGAAGATGCGCAAGCAAATCCTTGTGATATGGGAGCCCAGAAACGTGCAAGCGATTAAACTTTGGACCATGAAGACCGCATAACGCCAAAAATTGCGCCACTATTATCATACCATGTCCGTCTATACCCCGGCTTTAAAGTACGCTGCTTAGCGTACGCTAGCGCCATCTAATGAATCATCCGCGAGGCAGGGTCATGTTTCTTTACTTCAGGTTGAAAGTCGGGGCCCGCAGATCAAGTCGAAAGCGATTGGTTTCTCACCAAACGCGAAAACTGACCGTAGTCATCGCTGCAGTCGTCGGCCATAACACGAATGATTTCCAAATGGCTGCCGCTGTAAAGAAAAAAAGATTAAAGCAGCTCCACTCAACCTGAAACCTGCCAAGTGTGGAGCAGTAATTCGCAAAAGGGGCTGCGGTGCCCTCTCTCGATTAGTTTCAGTATCAGCCTGGAGTCGATACTGAAAGTAGTCAAGAGATGGCGCCGCAGTCCCTGAAAATGTCTTTAAAGAGACACTACATTGGGCCAAAGGAGATGTGGCACCCTCTCTTGACTAGTTGTGGTATCAGCCTGGAGTTGATACCGAAAGTAGTCAAGAGAGAGTACCGAAGTCCCTTAAAATGTCTTTAAACAGACACTACATTGAGTTTTTATTAGTTTGGGGGAATTGATGCGTTAGTTAATAATTTTTACGTATTAACCCAAAAGTTGGGTTGGCGTGGTATTTAAGCCTACGTCGCTAGGGCAGAAGCCGGGTGCGCTAACTACACCGCTAACGCCGTGGAACAAGAATTACCCTGATTCGTGCACCGTAACGGGTGCACGTGGTGGCACGTGCGCAGGAAAGGTGCGCGCGGAGGAGAAAGAGAGAGCAACTTTTATTTAGCTTGCTACAGCGTGAAGAGTCGGAGTAATTCGTGTCGACAGACGAAGAACGGAAAGTGAAGAGACGAAAACACGACGCAGTAGTTAAGATCTCTTTAATTATCCCTAGTCTTTCGCCTTCAAAGCACGTGAGCAGGCATGTTTGGGGGAAATCTTTTGCTTCTTTTCGAATTTTTTCGCTCATATTTAAAGGGGCACTGACACAAAAATTTTGCATCTTGTTTTTTTCGTTGCGATAAGTAGCTAGTGACCTACTTATAACCTGTAGAAACCTCATTTGCTTCAGCGTGCGACGGTTGTTTAATTAGAGGCATTTTCAATGCGGCCAGTCGCAGTTTCGGTTTCAGCGAGTGCCGCGAAACGATGGATTTTGTGGATTTTGTGTGAACAAAGCTGACCACGTGACCGTCGGAGGGATATCACAGAGCAGAGCCGCCGTAGCACTGACGAATCCCCATCGACGGCAGTTTCTGCGAATGCCCCCACGTACTGATCTCGTGAGGCGCTTAATTAAAAAGCGACCGTGGATGTGACGCAGGCGCTGCGAGTGCAATGCTACCGCGGCTAAAGAACGACGCGCGACGCTCGAGACGGTGGGTGGCAAGACGCGCGCTGGGAGCAGCCGGCCGGTCTGCCTACAGGTCCGCCTACAGATGTGTTTGGCTCAGCACTGCGGCGGATATTCGAGTGCCGCTCTCGTAAGCGGTGCAGATGACAATTTTTAATGCAACCCGCCATCGCATCATTAACTCCTTTCTCATGTAAGCCACCATGGTCGGGACTTGGGGACAATTTCGTGCAGCGGTAACAAGCTATCACTCGAGCTACCTGCGCCGGCCTGGGCCACTTCGCGGCCGTGGCCGCCGCCTGCACAGCGACCGTGCGGCTAGCTCAGTGAGCTTTTCGTGCCTCCGGCGCGTTTTCGCATCCAATGGTAATAAACAGTAATAGAAACAGAGTGCCTGGAATCGCTGTAGAACTTTGGTCGCGGCCAGCTGCCCGATTAGCTAACGAAATCACGGCGCCTCCGCCGCCAATGATCGGGTCGTTCGTTCTCGAGAGCAGAAGCTCCGCCCTCCGGCCCTCCGATTGGAGCGGCGAGCCGGGCGGGCCGGCGAAAAACGCTGGTACTGCGGAAGCGGCAAACACAAACTCGTGACGCGTTTGGATGTTGTTTATTTACAATTGCGCGTGGTCCTCTGCTGGCTGCTCGGTTGCGTTTCGCACACTTCAAAATTGATTTTAAATATGTTCTAGGCTGTATTCGCCGCTGATATTTTGCAGATGATGTATATGTGTTCCCACCAATCTATCTCCGAAGTTATCTTGCCTTCAAAATTTTGTGTCAGTGCCCCTTTAAGGTACCCCGAATGCCAGGTTGCGCGTGTCGCCGTCGTGGAGTACCGGCTAAGTCCCTTGCCCTCCACCGCGTGTCCCCTGGGCTCGATTCCCGTCGCCGCCACACTCTTTCTATCATCATCATCATCTTATCATCAGCAAATTACACCATCTCTCTCACATGGTGTAATCTGCGTGCGGCAAGTGTTGGCACCGGCGTGTGCACCGGCGAGAGAGGCCACATGCTTTTCGGGGGCGGCTTTCGTGGAATCCAGCTGACTGCGAGCTTTCACCAGCCCAGCCAAATAACGCTTTCGCGTCATAAACTTGAGCTGAGACCCGAGATGCGGTGAGTACATAGCTCTGCTGTGACGTTGAAAGCTAAAAAACAATTGCGCTGTGGTGTTGTCTACGCCGTTTTATTTACCTATACTTTCCTGCCGCTCTTCGAAGTTGGACGTCTTATAGCCGTTTGTTTTCATCAGCGAGATACCGTTCACATTGCGGTTTCGTTGTAGCGAGCATCGTGCTTCTAGGTGACAACCCGAAGAGAAGAGGTGTGAACGCGGTTGTAGGAGATTAGGATGTGCGCGTAGCTGGATGCCGCTTCTCATTTAGCGACTATGAAAACGTACGTTTTTGCCAGTGCGTCAATTAGGTTTGTTTCTATTATGGACCCAGACACCTTTGCAAACAACGTCCTGGCCAGGTTCAAGACCAAGGAGGTCGCATCGCAGATACCACTGCTCACTCCAGCAAAGCAGGCCGTCGATCGTAAGACGTCAAGCTTCCCTTCCTACGCTTGTTAGTAACCATACTAGAAGAATGTAGTGTTGTGTCCTTCTGGTTAGCAGGGTACTTCACCTGCAGTTATTCTTGCGCCAATAAAGATGCGCACATCAGTTCCTAGGTGGTGGCGGTTCAATCGCTGGTTCTTATATTAACTAGCTGGTGTGGTATGAGCCAGTGCGTGGAAGCGTTGCGCCGGTCTTTTACAAAGCTTTATAAAGCCCAGGGCTGAACGATACGAACCAAGCAAACCGAGTCCTCTAACATTTGATGTAAATGTAGTACCGTCATGTAACTAATACAGCTTCACTGGTCAACCACCACCAGGGACAAATAACCGCTGAACTTTTTCCTCGCCTGACCTGGCTTGACCTTCGTCTCCTAATGACTTAACTTTTATCCCGCGCGACCACAGATATCCCTGAAAACTGGCCATATTATGTTGGCACTTAGTGAAAAAAAGTGGCATTTACATGCTGAGCACGTCCTTTTTGGGAGGCTTGAACTTGGCAAATCGGGGTGAGATGTCTTCTGGGCGTAGTAGTAGGCTGCGGACTGAAACCACCCAAGAACTTTAACTGTCATTTAGTTACTTGATCTCGTTCTTACACGATACTCATCTCTTTTACAGGCTATATGAGCATCGCCAGTGCACTCGTAAGAACTACCTTCGCTCTGTCCTCTTCCACTAGGTGCCAGTTTCTAACGTTGAGAAGCGTCCGTTGTTCCTTCACTAATACGTAGCGAGTACAGACAATTAATTGGCGCTATCACTAGTGGCCTCAAGATTTGAGATACTTTCGTTGCAGTACAAGGCAATCTTGATTTTGATTGTAGAGTTTAAGTCACCGAAGCCACACCCGGGATACGAGCCGCGCCGTAGTAGAGGGCTCCGGATTCATTTTGACGACATGCATATCTTCAACGTGCGCCGAAATCTCGACACACTGTTTTCGCTCTTTGCCTAGTATAAGACAGTCTACGTTGCACCTTATCAGGACCGGTTCTAAACTTAGCCATTCCTTTCTGTGGCAGTTGCTCTCTTCTGCGACGTTTTCTTTTTCTGGTACTTTTTCTTCCTTCAAGTGTGCTTTTAAAATTTTGGGTATATGAACATTCATGCGTCCTGAGTTGTTTTTGTTTCAGTACTGCATTACATAATTGCAATGTATCCAACCCACTAGTAACAAGCCAATTAGAACGATATGTCGCAAATACCAATAGGTAGGTCTCAACAGGACACAAAATAAACCGCTTATTACAACGCGGATTTATCTTTTAATCGGTTATAGCAATTGAGCCTGACAGTATCAGCCACATTATGCTCCAGTCTTAGGAGACCTGGTAGCCTGTCTTTCCTGCATGCTTAGGAGCGATCACGGGCGCATTAGGAGGGTAATTATGCCCGTATTTAAACTTGAAAGAAGTTACACCGGGTATTATTTGCGCCGTATCTTCTGCCTTCCAAAAACCCCCAGAAAGAAATGGCGGATCCCGTGCACAGTTGAGAATCGACGTAACGCGAAGCTTTCATAGTGGCATCATCATCATCATCATCAGCCTCCTCGGGTACACTGCAGGACGAAGGCCTCTCTCATTGCCCTCCAACCGCTCCTGTCCTGCACTGCTCGAGTCCGATTTTTTTAATTTCTACCTTCCATCGGGTTATTGACCTTCCCCTTATTCCAGACCCATCTCTTGGTACCCACTCTGTTACCCTAATTGTCCACCGGTTGTCGGATCGTCTCACTACGTGGCCAGCCCAAGTCCATGACTAACCAACTCATCGTGGCATAGCTGGGGTTAAAGAAACCGGTGTGGGTGTTTTGTTGTTGTTCTTAATGCTATTTGCGCTTGGCGTAGTTGCTGATTGCTCGGGATTGTAAGCCGTGACGAATGCGTCGATAAATACCGCACGCAAAGAGAAGCGTTCAACGTTTCTGTATTCCCGGTGAAGAGGCTACCAGCTCCTAGCGCTGAGAAGGTGATGGGAACAATAAATGCGGCTCTACAGGTGCGGACGCAGTCCGAGGAAGCCAGACTTATCTACCGTAACTTTGCCAGTCGCTTACTGCGAGCCCCTTTTGATCCCCCTATAGGCGCTATACCCGGAGGGCGGCTTTATCTGGTGAAAGATAAAACTCAGCGGCGCAGTAGGCCGGGAAGCAGAAACAGCAGCAGCGCCCCCCTCAGAAACATGGAGGAACAGCCAACCAAAGCTTCGCGTTAAAAGTTGAGCACCGCGTTCTACGCGGCCAGGCTAGTCGTAAAGGGAGAGACCGAGAGACAATCCTTATCTCTGGCAGACAGCTGGCCTAGGAGATAGGACGAGTTAAGGCCAACAGTGGCAGCGTGAGCCCGGGCGGCTGATTTATCCACACGACCCCCGATTAAATGGACTCTGCAACACTTTGGATAAACTCCTTCACTCTAAAATTCGCGTATGGAAGCACCGTCAAAGCTAGTTATCGCCAGCACAAATCGTCGCAGCGGATACGCCTTCCGTTTCTGCTTTGCTTTTGCGATTTTCTTTTTAAAGTGGCTATGGAATGCATTCATTGCAGCAACTCAAGGGAAGCAGGCCAATAGCCGCTGCACCGCTCCAATGATGTAATTCCGGCGCTCGAATAACGCCAAGACCGGGAAAAAGGAGAAATCTTTTGACCAAATTTTTGAGTTATCTGATGGGCATGGAGCAGTAATTTTTGGCTGAGGTACTTTGCGACCCCCTAATCTAAGCACTGAAGCCTGGCTACGTTTTGCAAGCATTCCAGATTTCGAAAAAAGTTTAAAAATGTGTTGCAGGGTACCTTTAAAAAAACCCTAAAGCACTTTCTGCAACTCCCTGCTTTTCAAAATCTGCGATTCTTTCGGAACGTAGCCAGCATGCAGGCGCATTCTGTACATAGAATATAAAGGGTCACAAAGTATCCTCACCAGAAATGACTGTTTTACGCCCATCAGAAAACTGCGAAACGTGCTCAAGATATCTTTGTCTTTTCCGCGGTCCTAGCGTTGTTTGAGCGCTCGAATGACGTCACTCGCGTGATGAGTTGGCTATTGGCCGAACGCCTTTCAGTTTGAGCCATAACTGCATCCAGTACCCGCTTTAAACAAAATCGCCGCATAAACAAAGCACGACCGGTAAAACGTATCTTCTGCGGTGAGCAATGCTGATCTGTGCTGCGAGAACTGTAGCCTCCGCAGTGCTTGCGGGCGGGAAGGAAAGAGTGGAAGCGTTTATTGTAAGTGTTAAGCGGCCCCTTTAAGATGACCACGAAGGCGGAAAACGGATTTGGTTTATTAAAAAGACTGCTTTGGCCCGATAACAATGACACCAATGTTATCGCAAACTTTAATGAAGTAATGGAGATATAAAAATCAGTGGCACCTCCCCAGCCACCTTCCGGCAACTTTTCTATGACGTCACAGAGTCCTGTTCGTGCAATTGGCGGCCGCCGCCAAGAAACACGACTAGGCGATTGCAGTGGGGCTCCAGCTCTGTTTGATTGTATCACTTGAATGCTAACGGGAAGTTGCCACCCTGATAACCACGCTTTTATTATTAGGTGCGGAGCACCTTAGGACCGCACAATTTCCGTCCGCGTCCGTGCGCATAGCATTTACCATCGCAAAAAAATCAAACAAGCACCGGCAGGATTCGAGCCTGTGTCTGGTAGACCACGCAGAGTTAGTGTCAGTCGTCTTACCCACTGGGCTATGACTGTTTTTTTCTTTATTGCCTTTTTTTGCACAGAATACACGTCACGGATAGATTAAAAACAGTCGGCCGAACTTCGGCTGACGGAAAAACTTAAAATAAACATCAAACGTACACAGTTCTTCTAGTACAGGTAGCCATTCCATATCGGGCGTCTGCCACTTGTGCACTTCATAGAGCAAACTAACACTCTGTGCAAAGTATTTGCTCACAGTGAGGGCCTGCGGGTCAGCGTGGCGCACCGCCATCCTCGACCTCCAAATGGCATGCAATCCCAGAGCCATGATGAGGTCATACGGCACACTGTTGTCACTAGGTACGTAAAGAAATCATATGCCTTGGGGTAAAACGGGCAGGTCTATCTTTAAGGTCCTTTGCAACACATCCCAGAAAAAGATGACGTCCCAGCACTCCGCGAAGACGTGCTCAACAGTTTCTGGCTTGTTGCACAAAGTGCACGTTGTAGGACCAGCGACAAACAAGCCTTTCTCCTGCATCCACGTCTTAACGGGAAGTGTACCGGTGTGTAGTTTAAAGAAAAATGTTTTCACGGCCCCTGGGACGGCCATCTTTTTAACACGAGATAACACGTCCTGGCCAGGAACAGATCTATACACTGATCGGTAAAGTGGCACAGGTAACAACACATCCTTTAAGTCTTTAGCAAGTGCCTTTCTTGACACAGCTGCTAAGTACTCTAATGAAAACCGTACTGCTAGAAACCTGAAAGAGTCTACAACCTCATTAATATAGCCTTTAGGGCTGCTACAGGTTTCGTCTGCGGATGAGACAATATGTGTTGGCAACGCTTTTGCCAGCACACTTTGTAAAAATGTTCGCAGAAAAGGGTCATTCGTATCCCGTAAGAACAAAAATCGATTAACAAGCTGGCGAATGTAAACGTGACACAAACCAACCCCACCCTCCTTAACTCGCCGCAAAAGATTGGTTCTGCTTGAACGCTCCAAAACTGTAGACCAAATGAACACGGAAAACACACGATGTATTTTCTGAACTTGAACTGTCGAACAATGAATGACTTGCATCACGTACCACAGCTTTGCTACCAGAAAAAGGTTGCAAACTGTGGCACGTGCGAAAACAGACAAAGCTCGACCTCCCCACTTGGTTGTCTTTTCGCGCAGCCTCACCGTTTCGGATTCCCAGTAATCGCGGCTATCCTGATAGCTGTCCAGGGGAACTCCGAGATAACGCACTGGTGTGCGTGACCATGACACATTTTCAAAAACTGATGGTGCTGCCGCCTACTCCCCATGAAGACAAAAAAACCCACACACTTTGCCCAATTAGCAGAACTCTTTGTAACGCGACAAAATTCTTTTGTTATCATTATTGCTTTGCTGATGCTCTCATTGTCCTCACAAAATACAGCCACGTCATCCGCATATGTTAATAGCCTGACCTCACTCGAGTGGAGACAAAATGACTGTGAGTTAGTACCCGTGAGTCAAACGGCTTACTCCCTCGCCTGTAACGGTGCGGAGTACCTCAGGACCTCCCAATGTCCGTCCGCGTCCATTCGTGCGCACACCACCATCAAGCGAAAATTAAGCGAAATTCGATTTCAGCCGTTAGTTGCAGTTTCATTTAGGGAATAATCAATTTGATTGATTGTGGGGTTTAACGCGCCGACGCAATGCAGGCGATGAGGCGCGCCGTAGTGGAGGGCTCCGGATTAATTTCGACCACCTGGGGATCTTTAACGTGCGCCGAAATCTCGTACACACGGGCGTTTTTGCTTTTCGCCTCCATCAGAAAAGCGGCCGCCGCGGCCGGGAATCGAACCCGCGACCTCATGCTCAGCAGCGCAACGCCTTAGCCACTGAGCCACCGCGGCGGGTTAGGGAATAATCAAGGTGCAACTCACGGCTCAAACCGAATGACGGTCGGGGCGCAAATCGGATGTCACTCAGGACGCAACTTGAATGTCATTTCGAGTCCCCGTACTCCGCACCCTCGCCATCATCCACGGAGTGGAGGTGCTGCAATTTTTTAAATCGTCTTTGAAAATCTAGAGACAAAGCTAGTTCTACTACGTTTGTCCTTTTTTGTGGCTATGCCACCAACAAGACTTCGAGCACGGTAAAAGTTCTTTGGATGGAGTAGTAGTAATAGTAGCACCTTTATTGGTAAGGAGGGCCAAAGGCCGGTTTAGGGAAGAGGAAGGGGGAGTAGGGGAGGGGAATGCAGCGTCTTTTACAGGGACGTGGCAGCTTGCAGGGACCAGAGTTGACCCCAGCTACACTGCCCGTGCTAGGCCACTTTTGATCTTTGGATGGAGGAAAAATCACGAAACATCGACTTTGGCGCATGATTGGGCACAATCACTACAACCTATCAGATACTTGAGTAAACATTCGCGCTTTAACTGCTTTCCGCGCTGTAATATGAGCTTCCAACGTGCTGCCTACGCGTTGACTTCCCCAGCTGCATCTTCTTCTTCGCTTTTCAGAGTGAACAGGCGAACGCGAAGTCCCTGGTTGACCAAATGAAATTAAAGTTCGAAGACAAGGTCAACACTTTGTCTCGAAAGGTGAGTGATTTCCATTGGTGCTGTTTCTGAAGTAGTAAGAAGGGCGTTGATTTGCTTCTAGTAACCCGCCGTGGTGGCTAAGTGGCTAAGGAGTTATGCTGCTGAGCCCAAGGACGCGGGTTCGATTCCCGGCCGCGGCGGCCGCTTTTCTGATGGAGGCGATAAGCAGAAACGCCCGTGTGTTCGAGATTTCGGCGCACATTAAAGATCACCAGGCGGTCAAAATTATTCCGGAGCCCTCCACTACGGCGCGCCTCATCGCCTGCGTTGCGTCGGCGCATTAAACCCTATAATCAATCTATCCATTTACTTATGCTAAACAGGTCATGCTAGAAGTGCGATAGGAGGCAGCCACGGTTAAAGGGACCATTAAGACAAAATACAAGTTGGGTTCATAGAAGAGACTGTTTATTCTTGATAACAACAATACCAATTTTATCGCCAATTTCAGACACACAATTGAGATATTAAAGAAACCTTATTCAACAGTGGCGACGCCCTAGCCACTTTCTGGCAACTTTTCTATGACGTCACAGAATCTTGTTTGGGCGATTGGCTACCGCCGACCTTAACTATCGCTAAGACACGTAACTGGACAAGAACATTTACGCCTACAAAAACAGTTCCGCGCGGCGGATTTGTTTTTGTAGGCGTAAATGTTCTTGTTCGGATTTTACGACGGCCGCATTGTACGGCGCTTCTTCGCGGTTCCGAGAAAGTCGTATAATCGGGGTTCTCCTGAAATGAATTACTTGTAACAGAATGCATTTCACTTATTGTGTAACGCTTTAATTAATTTCTCTAAGGAGTAACGATCCTTAGCATTAAATTACTTTTTTCCTGGAATCGATCTCAAAATTACCAATTACAATATTCCTCGACTTTTTTTTTTTGCAAGAGGACTCCTGCAAGAGTCATTGCAAGAGTCACTGCTATGGGCAAAACCGGGCAATGCTTTTTTTTTAAACCACTGACCACTGAATGTCGAAGATTAGTAGGCCCCTAAAGTAACCATTGACAAACATTTTTGGTACGTCCGTGGACATACCGGGTTTTCCGACTCGTTTTACCGCCGGTCTCGCTATTTAAGGTAAGCTATATATTTATATATGTGCAACCCTAATAAAAATACATGGAAAGTGAGGTAATCGATTACTGTAATCGATAACTGTATGGTAATTTTTGATTACTTGTTAAGCTGTGACTGCAATTGCAAATAGTTATTTTTTTGCAGTGAATAGCCATTGTAATCGATTGCTTTTTTTTAGTAACGCGTACAAGTCTGTTTAGGCAAAATAAGCAAAGCGAACTGGAAGAAGCATTTCATTCAGCCTTGTTCGTATAGTGAGTGCCAAAGCGAGGTGTGCAAGGCGGATGTCGAAGGGCGGCAGTAGGCTCCACGCCATGCTACTTTTGGTATACAAGATTATGTTTTTTCATTCACGCGAATTACTGGAACTTCCGTCGCCTTCGACATGCAAAACGGGTAATTTCAGGCAGAGACAAAGTCCTCGTTAATTATGTTGGTGTCGTTCACTCGGAGTTTAGGTTCGGTGTTCAAGGTAATTAATGCGCACGCCTGACGCAACTTTGGGTGCTCGGCATCCTAGGATATTTGCAGGCCCTAGAAAGGGGAAGGGGTAAAGCTTGCGCAAGCTGGAGACAGTCGACTACACGCGCCATTGAAGCCAAGTTGTCACCAATGAACACTTAGCCTTAAAGGGGCTATACTTAAAGGGGCAGTAGCCTTAAAGGAGCCATGAAGAGAAAATACAACTTCATTTAATTTGAAAGAACGAGGATTCAGTATCTCACTCAGCTCCATTACAGCCACAAAAGACGTTTTTTTTAACGAAAAAAAGCAAGAAGTATTTAAAAACTTTCAAATTTTGCGCCACAGTGACGTGTTATGAGCAAGAATGACGTCATAGGGGTCAACAATAAAACACAATTTTCAGTGCGTTAACTGTACGTTAGCATTCAAGTGATGCGGACAAATGGAACTAGAGGCCCCATTACAGACGTCCAGTCATGTGTCGTCGCGACAGGTCTCTTAGGCGGCCGCCAATCGCATAAACAAGGTTCCGTGACGTCATAGAAAAGTTGCGGGAAATTGGCTAGGGGGTCGCGACTGCTTCAAACGTTTTCTTTAATATCTCCGTTGTTTGTTCGAAGATTGCGATGATATTGGTATCATTGTTATCGGGACTAAGCAGTCTTTGTAATAAACCCAACTTGTATTTTGTCTTCATGGCTCCTTTAAAGAGACTCTGCAACACTTAACACTTTCACACTTTCCTTCACGTATGGATGCACCACGAAAGCTATAGTTACCGCCCGCCAGCACTAAGCAGCGCTGCATGATTTTGTCGTCGCAGCACCTCTGCCTTCCGTTTCTGATTCGCTTTTGTGGCTTTTCTTAAGTGACTGTTAAATGCGTTTATTGCGGAAACGGAAGCATAACCGGCGAATATCCGCTACACTGCTGTAATGACGCAATTCGAGCGCTCTAAGAACGCCAAGACCGGTAAATAGTGAAAAATATTTTGAGCAAGTTTTTAACCATTTAATTGGCATGGAGCAAAAATTTATAGCTTTGGTATTCTGTGACCCCCCATCCTAAGTATTGGTTGTGTTTGTTGACTACATTCTGAAACCATTCGGTATTTAGAAAAAAATTTAAAATAGTGTTGCAGGGTCCCTTTAATGCTTTACTTCGTGAATGTTTTAGCAAGCTGCTGGTGTCAGCGTAATTCCCTCAAAAGTTCCAAAATCGGCGTGAAATCGATGAAATCTCATTTTGACATAGTCGAGAAGACTGCCCAATAACAAATTTCGCACGTATTGCATGTACACTGATTAAAGCCCACAGGTCCCAGTTGGGTAGTTCAGCGAACGCAATTTGAATTCCTCTTGTTCTGAGGCTGAAGCTCTCGAAGTTTTGGTGCTGTTTGTGGACGTCAGCAAAACTGGGTTTACAGAATAATACGTAACATATGTTACGTCTTTCTGTGTACATCGGTCTTAAGGCTTTCCGAGTCATTACGCACTCGCTGTAGTCCTTTCAAATTGCCTGTAGTAGTTGTGTTCATGTGGTATGCTGTGGTTGGCTTCCAATTGAGTGGCCAATTTTGCTGCATTAAGTTATTTTCCTCTAGTTAAATAATACTTTCTCAGCTTACATGTCAAAATTTCACTCATTTAGCATTATTGCTACAACGCTGCCAACAGCTATTGACTATTGAATTCCACCAGCGATTTCTTGGTTGTCCATACCCTACGCCATGCTGTATTTGAATAAACCAACGGCGTGGGGGTACCAGAATGGGGATGCGACACATACCGTTTGCTCTATTGGTGTGTACCTGTTCTAGTTTACTGAGGTATAGGCTGTCATTTAACTTTCTCCTCCGACCAGACGTGCATGGTCATCTCGCACTCTGCTAATTAAACATTTGCATTAGGCTAAATTGTGGTTCCTTAAAGGGGCCATAAAGACAAAAAAAAAATACGTGGCCATTTCCACTAACGTGAAACCTTGGGACGAGCGAAGCATGCAGTGTATAGGTGTATTCTCGATGCCTTGGCGTTTTTTTTTTTTTTTCCCACGGAGATTAAACCGTTGGGGGTAGAGGTATATAGCTTTGCTGTAAAAGTCTCGTCTGTTTGAAGCACGAAGCGCTCTATCGCGAGGCTTTGGAATACGAGTGTCCCGGTGTGCTCTTTTAGTACGCGTTACGTTCTAGCGCTAGGCGTTGAAAAGGAAAACGAGTGTCCCGGTGTTTTTTGTACCGTGACTACATGAGACGAACGACGACGACGACAGGAAATGCCGATAGCTCGAGCCCTTATTATAACTTTGCTCAGTTTCGGATGACTAGCCTTTGGTAATTCACTGAGAGCCCCATTAAAGCCGCTAAATACGTTTTTTTTTTATCGAAAAATTTCGAAATATTCAAAAACTTCCCAATTTCGCGCTGCGGTGACGTATTACGGGCAGGAGGGATTTAATGATGACCCACCACTAAAAACGCAGTTATGAGTGTGTTTAACTGCACGTTAGCATTGAGGTGATACCTTCAAACAGAACGAGGCCCCACTTACGATCTGGCTGTCATGTTTGCCGTGGCTTCACCAGCGGCCGCCAATCGCCCAAGATTCTGTGACGTCATAGAAAAGTCGCTGAAAAGTGGTTGGGGAGGTGCCACCGGTGCATGATTTTTTTAATATATCCGTCATTTATTATATATCAAAATTTATTCGGTAAAACTGGTGTCGTTGCTATCGCGATAAAGCAGACTTTTTTTTGGGGGGGGGGCTCATGCTGCCGGCGTCTCATGTCGTCGTCGTAACGCCGTCTCATATAGTCACCGTGCTAAAACACCGGGACACTCGTTTACGGCTCGCGCTTGAGCACTTAGTAACGCGTACTCAAAAAACAGCGGGACACTCGTTTACACCTTGTGCTAGAGCGTTTCGAGCTTCAAAGGTACGAGACTTTTACAGCAAAGTTGTATACTTCTACCTCCCAACGGTGTCATCGCCGTGGGCAAAAACGCCAAGGCGCCAAGAATGCACATATACACTGCATGCTTCTCCCCTTTCCAAGTTTCACGTTAGTGGAGATGGCCCGGGATTTTTTTTTTTAAACCAGGCTTGTATTTTGTCTTCATGGCCCCTTTAAAAAAAGAAAACATAAATACCCTCCAGAGCGTAGCTTCTAGCCGTTAGTACCAGAGTTTAATCCGACTGAGCTTCCATTCCCGAGTCGACTGCCTCTTCTGTCACCGAGTGCCGGCCATCTTTTCCATTAGGGCTGCTTGTCCATCTAAAGGGCGCTATTACCTGGACCTAGTTTTCTGTTTCCTAGGGCAGTGGCGTAGCCATTTCACAGCAAAAATCCTTTTTCTGCGTTCCCAACAGGTGGATGCTACCGAGTTGGCAATCCTGGAAAAGCTGGGGCAGCTGAAGTCTTTTCTGCGCGACAGTAAGCTCCAATCAAGAAACTTCTGTTATCTCTTTAAACACGGTGTCCTGGGAGAATTTCGGGAAATTCCTGGCGACTTTAAAAAAGAAGACGTCTAACAGAGCTTAACTGTAATATTCGTATAGCCACATCAGTGGCGTCTGGCAAACACGATATCAATTTGGCCTTGCAAGCCGTAACCATGAACGGAAAAGGTATAAAAGTAGAAGTGGAAAGCTGGGAACGCTACACCAACTTCTTGGTGATTTTGTCCCGTGCAAGGTTTTGTTATACAGCTTGCAAACGTGCGTGAAGCTTAAATAATGTACCAAGATAAGCATTTCATCATAAACCGAACAGCTATTCCGCTAAAAGAAACATGCCAATTTAGGGCTAGCCGCCACTAGTGCTCGTTCTATCACCCGTCCGTGTCGTAATGCTTTCCAACAACCGGCTTCCTCAACGCGAGCCGACACCCACGAGCAATACTGAACCCGCAGCAGTTTAATAACTACACACGTACTATTAACTACCTTTACCACTGCGTCTTATTCAAACAATATGAATGCGGCCATTGTACGGAGGTAACAAATTTGCCGTATTCAGGCCTTCGCCGCAAACCGCTGCAAATGAATGTTTTTTGTGTGTGTGTTCTGCAGATATTAATACAAACCTCACTGACGCCGCTGAAGCCATGAAGACATTGAGAGACCAATACGAGGTGGACTTCAATGAGGTGATTCCCGACTTTGCTTTTTATAGCCTATAGTCTTCGAGTAACTTTTATTCCCGTGCTTGGCCAGGGTTTCCCTGGGGGTACAGATATAACGCATAAGTTATTTGGGGAGACATGCCAGGGCCCTGGCAAAGTTACTGAAAAAATTACGGGACTCCTCTACAAGCTTTCATTGTGTTTCAAATGCAATTAGCATTCCAGGTAATTTTGGCCCATTTTTGAAGAAACCTTGTAGTGGGGAAAATGTGCATTTCTTGAAAAGTGCATATAAGGTGCTGCCCGTCAGCATTAATTACACTCCAAATTAGTGGCTGTAGCTTAAAGCATGGCAACGTAATTTTACTAGCCGTAACGGGTACATCGCGTGCTAGAGGGCCAGACGTGCTCTGCACATGGCTGCGAAAGGATGAGGGCAGCGACGGTAGTAGAAGCAGGAAAGAAAACTTGAGTCATTCCGCCCTGTGAACGTTAACGACCAGCGAAGCGTTTAGCACACGGCATACGCTGACGAAGAATTTGGGTGAAAGATAACAGGTAACTTTATTTATCTTGAGCGTTCACATTGTCTTTGCTATGAAAGACACATACATATACGCACGCACTTTTATTTCAATTGTACTGATCTTCAAAATGGTTCTATTGATAATTATTGTACTCAAAATGCGTGTCCAAATGATGACAACTCAAAGCTTCAGGTTTAAATCATGCTTTGATCTTACAAACTCAGCCACTTATTAACTAATCCACTTAACATGCATATCCAGAAGTTACAAAGATGGTCATACAAAGACAGAGCACACGCACCGGGAAGTTCGTTTTTCGACGTCTCGCACTTAAAAAACACGTGGAGCCTCGGGGACATTGAAAACACATGGAACCCTAGCCATAAGAGCTATGCTCGAAAGTGTGAAGCTTCAGCGGCTTCAACATTGAACAACACAAGAAGCTTTTACGAGTCAATAGGCCAAGTTCAGACTGTTGTCGCAACTGTCGCAATATTTTTAAATAATGACGTCATCCGACGTCTCAGCCAACCGAACTGCGTGAAACGCCTTCTTTTACGTCCAAAGGGCACGATATGGCTGTTACGTCGGTAGTCTGAACATAGCCTTATATACAGTCAGCGTCCCCAAACTAGCTCCCGCCAGCAGTTCAGTGTGGTTAAAACTGAAAACGCGACTGCGCCCTCTTCAGAAGGCGCTAACAGCGGCTCCGGGTTTAGTGGTGACAAACTGAGCGAGCCAACTACGTTGTACCAAGGTCCACCCGGCTATAGTCGGTGACAACTTTAGAACGGCACCAGAAGTTGCCGCTGTGCCTTATCACCGTAGCCCGATGTTTCTCCGCGCGGCGCAAGTAGGGCGTTACTGGGAATATTTTGAACATGGCGTGAGCCGTTCCCGTGATTTTTGGAATTAATATGCTTATAAACGACTCCAGTGACGATAAACAAACTGCGCGAGACAAGGCAGACGATATCACGCATTCATAGCAAACCCCTTTCAAAACGCGCGCGCACGGACATCACGGGTCCGGCGCTTTGGCGGAGTGATATACTACATGAGGTGGTGCCGTTCTTGAGTTGCAACCGAGTATAGAATCAAAACTGGAGGTTGGAACCGAACGTCAGGACGGAGTGAAGCGCAAAGGGCACCCGCCGCGGTGGCTCAGCGGCTAGGGCGTTGTGCTGCTGAGCACGAGGACGCGTTGGGTTCTATTCCCGGCTGCGGCGGCCGCTGTGCTGATGGAGGCAAAAAGCAAAAACGCCCGTGTGTTCGAGATTTCGGCGCACGTTAAAGATCCTCAGGTGGCTAAAATTAATCCGGAGCCCTCCACTACGGCGCGCCTAATCGTCTGCGTTGCGTCGGCGCGTTAAACCCTACAATCAATCATCAAGCGCAAGGGGCCACACGATCATATCAGCTTTTCCCTGCTTTTTTTAACATCGACTCTGTGTCGCCCTTCCAGAAGGGCATAACAAAGACGATATTTTACCACGAACGTGATGAATCTTCTTCGTGCTGCTCTCCAGTTATTTTTTGCACACTTAAAAAAAACAGCTCACATTTGTCCTCCCTCCCTCCGCTACTCGTGCCGACAAAAACTGCAATAGTGGCTGGAGCACAGACTGGTTTTCCTCTAAAGGGCAATCACATCACCCAGAAAGCGAGTTATTCTGCCTTTGGTTACTTCTCCCAGCCAGATCAATTCGTACTTGCATTTCGAACTTGTCCTTGCATGCCACGAACTGCGAGCGAATTCTGTGCGGTAATTCTTCTGTTTGCTTATCTAAATGCTTTCGTAGGTTGTGGGTAATGCATTTCACTAATACCTTATCCTTTCGTACCTTACTTGTTGTTATATGAGCACGGCAGTGTGACTATATGAGCCGTTCGAGCCCACGACGGTCAGATGAACGCAGTAATGCAGTTACGTGGGCAAGGCATTAAAATAAGGTCGCATGCAGCATGTGATGTTCGCTTCGCATCAAAAATGATACACTCTCAATGAGGCCGCTGTGCACTGAGCTGCTTCAGTGCAAAAAGCAGTATTTGAATGACGCCGGCTTCTTTTCAGAGTCTACGCGAGGCACAGACTGCATCTATGCTGCACCACGAAGGAAGCATCGTGAACGCCCAGTCTCTAAAGGTCTACAAGTACGTGCACTTCCTTACCCTATGACCTGTTTGACCTTGGATGGTGATATAGTGTCTGTGCAGCATTGCAAAATCCCGCAAGGAATGTTTCCCACGTGGCTGCGGAGGAGCTGCACGGACGTCTTTGCACTAGCAAATCCTCCGGGAACAACTACGGTTGCCTCGCGTCAGGGCGATCTTGACTGGCAAATGTTTTTTTTTATGATCCCAGCTTATAAGAGGTTTTCCACCAGTCAATGTTCTTTAGCATTGTTTCTGTCAAGGTAGGGCAAATTATAATGTCGTTTTTACCGAGAATCCGTGATAGAATTCGCCCTAACGTTGCGTCCAGGAATGGCAAAGATCTTGGGAAACAGCGAGAACTAATTGGGACACAAATAAGAAAGAAGTGAACAGGACAAGCGCTGACTTTCAACTAGAGTTATTGGAAAAGACCCCCCCCCCCCCTTCCCAAGATGCAAGTACACCAAATAACCCAACTCGCCACCCGGCTACAATGGTAAAGATCTTAAAACGCCGTTTGTGATGCGAATCACGGCCAACCGCACATTGACAAAATTGTGGTGTACCGCGAGCAAGAAAAACATCACCACTTTTTGGCACAGGTGTTAATACTTTCCTTCTCGTGTTGCTATTAAAAAGGTTCGAAACGAGCGTGGCTTGCTCGACCCAATCAAAGCGATTATGTTTACAGAAGAGTTGTTGCAGCATGAGACCGCTATGGAGACGTGTTTTCGATAACGTGCTCACATGAAGTAAGCCTAAAGGTTACGTACAACTGTGCTGTATCCGAAATACTGGGCAGGTCGTGCCTCACTGGAACTTTACTTCGACGGGAAACCTTTCTCATCACTGAGAATTTAGTGTTTTAAGGAACGGTTTTAAATTACCCGCTCACTTCGCCGCAAGTCTGGCATCGCTGGCAAACGCTAGTAAAACCTAGACCGGCGTTCCAGTGTGCAACACTCCTTTGCAGCTTAACAGGGCCTTTTCTAGCTTCAGGCGATCAAATTGACTGATTTGGAGGACGGAACCTCACCTTAACTCACAATGTTTGATGAGAAAAGAGAAGAATGCAGCTTGTTCGCCATTATTGCGCTTTTACAAGCTGCCGATCGAATGCGAACGTCATGCAAGCTATGGAGCAGCCATTCCGTAGCATTCGCCTTCTATTCATGCTGATTTCCCCGGCTTTGTTGCGCTGTAGCCATTTGTTAATCGTCTTGTCAACAAATTATCCTTTTTTTAATTTAAAAACAGCGAGTTTCAGCTGCTAGCCCACAAACTTAATATTTATTTATTTATTTATTTATTTATTTATTTATTTATTTATTTATTTATTTATTTATTTATTTATTTATTTATTTAATGCTTCCGTCGGCTTTATGCTTGCATTGTGGCTTTATCCCTCTGCATCATGTCAACTCTTTCCAGGCCTCATAGTTGATACTTACAGCTCGTGCTCCCGATGACAATGCCGGAGCAAAGCCAACTGGATTCTTTTTTTTTCTGCTATATGTTTCTTTATGAGTATTAGTTCACCACAATAAGTTGTCGTGTACAGGCCGTATTTTTCTTCTGCTTTATAAATTCCAATAACACACTGCACTGTTGGTGACGAACTTTTTATACCATAGTGTTGTCCATCCCTAAAATGCTACACAGAAAACCACCAATGAAGGAAAAGTCATTACATTGCTTTTCCCTGGCACTAAAGCTTCTCTAGGAGACTGAACATAGCCATTTTTGAATAAATGTCTTGTTTGTAAACAATAACTTCAGTAAGCTTTGAGTTGTTTAATAATTACTTAGCCAGCTAACTGTCTGCAAATTCCCGTGGTTTCTGCACATTAGCATCAGAACTTTCTGCCCAGAAAGTTACGGCCGATGCCTTTGAACGATTTGGAACTGGGCAGAACCACCTCTTAAAAGGGTCATGCGACATGTTTGGTTCATCCGAAAGATTGTCTCGTTAGAATCATACTCACACCACTTTTAACGTAAGCTTTCATCAAATAAGCTACATAATTAGCAAAAAAAAAGGGAATGGCCATGCGACTCACTAGCTCATTTCCCGCACTAGAACACAAAACATCATATTGTCACGAAGCCAAGGACGACGCAGTTGTCTTGCAGGAGAAACAAGTTTATCGGAGCGAACTTGTGCTCCCCTAACAACTCAAAAGAATACAGAGGCGGCGAAGCAGCGGTCAACAAAGTGACTTGCGTCAGCGAGCGTCGCAGAATCGAATGCCCCGGCATCTGCTCTGCAGGCTTTCTTTCTTTCGGCACGCGTGGTTCTGGAACCGTCGATTCGCATCGAGAACATTGTAGATGCAAGAAGATTATTCCGGGATGTTCACGTTACAACGGAATGCTCTCCCTATCAGAACAGATAACACATGCGGCACAGAAAGAAAGAATGGAAGACGCGCTTCCCTTGGCACGGGGATAACACAGACCGGCGCAGCCGGGCGGTAAAAGCAAAACACAAATAAACAAACCCAATGCATGGTTCGCGGCATTACCCCCCCCCCCCCTTTAAGAGTGCATCGACCCGATGCTAACATAAGCGACAGTCCGAAAATGAAAAAGTTCGTCATCGTTCGTAGAAAGGTTTTAAGCGAACCACGTGGACGACTTCGGGCCGCGTACGTCGTCGTGATGTGCCGGAGTCACCATCGGGGATCACTTCGTAGGTAAGTTGGCCAACACGTCGCAGAATCTGGTAGGGTCCGAAATACCGTCGCAGAAGCTTCTCACTGAGTCCGCGTCGTCGAATGGGAGTCCAAACCCACACACGATCCCCTGGTTGGTACTCGGCGTCTCGGCGTCGGAGGCTGTAGCGGCCGGCATCCACCAGCTGCTGGTCCCTTATACGAAATCGAGCGAGCTGGCGGGCCTCCTCCGCACGTTGAAGGTATCTTTGGACGTCGGCGTTGAGGTCGTCGTCTTCTACATGCGGAAGCATGGCGTCGAGCATAGTAGTCGGTCGTCTTCCGTAGACAAGCTCCAACGGTGTCATCTGCGTAGTTTCCTGCGTCGCTGTATTGTACGCAAACGTGACATACGGGAGGACTTCGTCCCAAGTCTTATGTTCAACGTCGACGTACATGGACAGCATATCCGCAATTGTCTTGTTCAGACGTTCTGTTAGTCCGTTCGTTTGGGGGTGGTACGCCGTCGTTCTTCGGTGATCCGTGTTGCTGTAGCGTAAGATTCCTTGCATCAGCTCCGCGGTAAAGGCCGTTCCGCGGTCCGTGATTAGGACTTCAGGGGCTCCATGTCGCAGCACAACTTGGTTTATAAACAACTTGGCGACTTCTTGTGCAGTCCCCCGCGGAAGAGCGGCGGTCTCTGCGTAGCGCGTCATGTAGTCTGTCGCTACGACAATCCACTTGTTCTCCGATCGTGACGTCGGGAACGGGTCTAGAAGGTCCATTCCAATCTGTTGAAAGGGCCTCGACGGGACGGTGATCGGTTGTAGAAGTCCGGCGGGTCTTGTCGGCGGCGTTTTTCGTCGCTGGCAGTCCCGGCAACTCCGAACGTAGTGGGTGACGTCGGATGTAAGGCGGGGCCAGAAGTACTTCGCCTTAATTTTTGCAATAGTGCGAGCTGTGCCGAGATGCCCGGAAGACGGGTCGTCGTGGGACGCTTCCAAAATTTCGTCACGAAGGTCTGCGGGGATGAAAAGTAAATAATTCGTTCTTGTTCCGGGGCTGAAATTCTTCTTCACGAGGACGGAGTTTTTGAGGCTGAATGCTGGTAAGTTACGCTTGAACGCTCTAGGCACTGCGACGTTTCGTCCTTCGAGGTAATCGATCATTACTCGCAAGTCGGGGTCGGCACGCTGCTGGGGGGCTAGGTCGCTCTCCGTAACAACCCCGAAGAACGCACTGTCTTCATCGGAGTCTTGTGGTGGTGGGTCGACAGGGGCGCGGGACAGGCAGTCGGCGTCGGAGTGTTTCCTGCCGGATTTGTAGACGATTGTACGTCGAACTCTTGCAGGCACAAACTCCACCGCCCAAGACGGCCAGAGGGGTCCTTCAAATTGGCGAGCCAACACAGCGCATGGTGGTCTGTTACAACCTTGAACGGTCTGCCATACACGTATGGGCGAAATTTTGATATGGCCCATATAATAGCCAGGCACTCTTTTTCGGAGGCAGAGTAGTTTTTCTCTTCCTTCGACAGACCATGGCTGGCATAGGCGATTACGTTTTTGCACCCGCTTTGTTTTTGGACAAGGACGGCACCCAAGCCTATATCACTGGCGTCCGTGTGTATTTCCGTTTCGGCGTTTTCGTCGAAATGAGCGAGCACGGGCGGGCTTTGCAGGTGTTTTTGCAGCTCGCAGAATGCCTTTTCTTGGTCGTCTTCCCAGCTGAAAGCGGTGCTATCTTTCGTCAAGCGCGTGAGCGGCTCTGCAATGCGTGCGAAGTTTGCGAAGAAGCGCCGGTAGTATGCGCACAGTCCAAGAAATCTGCGCACGCCCTTCTTATCTTTTGGCCTTGGGAAGTTCGCTATGGCTGAAGTTTTCGCCGGGTCAGGCAGGACTCCCGCGGTGTTGACGACATGGCCCAAAAACTTCAGTTCCTCGTACGCGAAGAGGCACTTTTCAGGCTTCAGCGTTAACCCCGACGTACGGATGGCCTCGAGTACAGACTGCAACCTTGCGAGGTGTTCGTCGAAAGTCCGGGAGAATACCACAACGTCGTCGAGGTATACGAGGTAGGTGTGCCACTTCAGGCCAGCTAGCACAGTGTCCATGACTCTTTGGAACGTTGCTGGTGCCGTGCATAGCCCAAACGGCATTACCTTGAACTCCTATAGGCCGTCCGGGGTTATGAATGCAGTCTTCTCTCGATCCCTCTCGTCCACTTCAATTTGCCAGTAGCCGGTCTTCAGGTCCATCGATGAGAAGTACCTCGCATGGCAGAGGTGGTCGAGGGCGTCGTCGATTCGTGGCAGGGGGTACACGTCCTTTTTGGTGATCTTGTTGAATCGCCGGTAGTCAACGCAGAACCTCAGTGTACCGTCTTTTTTCTTCACGAGTACGACCGGCGCAGCCCACGGACTTTTCGATGGCTGTATAATGTCGTCGTTGAGCATGTCGTCGACTTGAGTCCGGATGGCTTCGCGCTCGTGGGAAGAGACGCGGTACGGTGACTGTCGGGTAGGTCGGGCTCCATCCTCGGTTATTATCCGGTGCTTCGCCACAGGTGTTTGACGTAACTTTGAGTTCGACGAAAAACACTCGCTGTAGCGACGCAGCAAAGCCAATAACTTGTTCCTTTCTTCTTGCGGTAGCGCCGGATTCACGTCGAAGGGGTGCGGAAGCTTGAAGGTATCGTCGGGTGCGCGTTCAAAGTCGGCGACTGCTATCACGTCACTTGCTTGTTGCGTTTCTTCGACGAACGCAATTGCAGCGCCCTTGTTTAAATGCTGGTACTCCTCGGTGAAATTGGTGACCAAAACGTGGGATTTGCGCTGCTTAAACCGCGCAATGCCTCTTGCGACAGACACACCGCGGTCAAGAAGCAACCTTCGGTCACTCTCCACGATAGCGTCGACGTCGGGAGCAGCACCTTCACTGTAGACGGTGATCATCAAGCTTGCGCGGGGTGGCAGGGTGACGTGATACTCGGCGATCCTTACAGCTGCACGGTGTTCGGGGTTCGATTCCGGCGTCACGGAGTGGTCGGAGGAAAAAGTTATCGACTTCGTCTGCTGATCGATTATTGCGCCGTTGTCCGTCAAAAAGTCCATTCCGAGAATTACGTCGCGGGAGCAGTTGGGCAAAACGACGAACACCGCAGGGTACGTCGTGGCGTCTATGGTGACGCGCGATGTGCACGTTCCACTTGGCGTCACGAGGTGGCCTGCTGCTGTGCGTATGTGTGGACCGTCCCATCTGGTCATAACCTTCTTCAGCTTAGACGCAAATGGTCCGCTCATTACGGAGTAGTGGGCTCCCGTGTCTACGAGGGCGACTACATCAAATCCGTCGATGGACACCTTGACGTCGGATGCCGCCTTCCTCGAGTTCCGGGTGCGTCGGGGCGTCGCATCTCGGCTTGTGCGTGTTGACGGTCGGGCACTGTACGTCGTCGTTGTCATCGTCTTCTCAGCGGACGTCTCTGTCCGGTCGGGTACGCGTCGCGGCGTATAGCTGTCATCGTGTACGGGAGTCTCGTCAGGTCTGGGTCGGGTCGTCGGGATGATGGCATGTTGTGAGTCACTGTCTTCCGCGAGTCGTTGCGTCGTTGGAGGGTTTTCATTTTTCCGCGATCGTGCAACTTTACCTCCAGAAGTTGCTGCTTTTAGTTTCCCCCGCGTGGGCTGGGGGACCTTCCACGGGCGAAGTCAGCATTGCTACGGCGGTTCGGCGATTGGTACGGGTAGGGCGATGGCGAGCGGTTGAAACGGGATGGGCCACGGCTGGTTTCAGATAGATACTCGTCGATCTCACGTGGTCGTTGGCCAGGGAGAGGGCGAGGTGCGTCGACGGAGAAACCACGCAGTCCGAGTCTCTTGTATGGGCAGCGACGGTAGATGTGGTCGGCCTCTCCGCAGTGGTAGCACAGAGGACGATTATCGGGAGTTCGCCATACGTCCGTCTTCCTCGGCGTCTGGTTTCGGGCTACGGGGGGTCGGGCGGGTGACAGTGGGCGGCGGTACGGCGGGGCCTCTTGACGGCGTGTTGGGGCAGGGCGGGGTCGACGAACAGCCGCAGAGTAAGTCATAGCCTCGGGCTCGCGGGGGGCTTCGGACGGCACAGAAGTTCCCAAAGCCTGCTGTACTTCTTCCCGGATCACGTCGGTCAGTGAAGTGACTTGAGGTTGTGGTGTCGTCATCGGGAAAAGTTTCCGCAGCTCCTCCCTTACCACTGCGCGGATAGTGTCGCGTAGTGAGTCGGAGTTAATAGCGCTGGCACCAATCGTCTCCGAAACCAGCGCATTGATTGGGCGGTCGTACTGCCTCGTTCGGATTTCGAGCGTCTTCTCCATCGCGGCGGCCTCAGACACGAATTCGGACGCGGTCTTGGGAGGGTTGCGAACAAGGCACGCGAAGAGCTCTTGCTTCACACCTCGCATCAGAAACCGTAGTTTCTTTTCCTCCGTCATTCCTGGGTCCGCACGGCGGAAAAGTCGCTTCATTTCCTCGACGAAGATTACTACTCCTTCGTTCGGGTGTTGCGTCCGAGTTTCCAGTAAAATCGCAGCTCGTTCTTTTCTCACCACGGTCGTGAAGGTCTTAAGGAACTCGCTTTTGAATTGCGTCCAGTCGGTCAAGGCGCTCTCGTGGTTTTCAAACCAAGTTCGAGCTGCATCCTCCAAGTAAAATAAAACATGCCGGAAGGTTTCTTCCTCGTCCCACCTGTTGAAGATCCGCACGCACTCCAGCTTCTCCAACCATTCCTCTGGGTCTTCAGCGGGGGCTCCCCGGAACGATGGCGGTTCCCGGGGCTGCTGCAGCATGATTGGCGACGTCGTTTCTTGTACCATGGTGTTGGTTGCAGCGTTCCTTCTCTTGGGCCCTTCTGGCATCAAACCGAACTCGGGTGGTAAATCTTGGAGGCGGTGGCTGGCTCTTGTTGGACTGGTTTGGCGGCTTCCCGAGGTTGTAGTGGGCATGAAGGGTGCGTACCCAGCACCTCCACCAGATGTCACGAAGCCAAGGACGACGCAGTTGTCTTGCAGGAGAAACAAGTTTATTGGAGCGAACTTGTTCTCCCCTAACAACTCAAAAGAATACAGAGGCGGCGAAGCAGCGGTCAACAAAGTGACTTGCGTCAGCGAGCGTCGCAGAATCGAATGCCCCGGCATCTGCTTTGCAGGCTTTTTATCTTTCGGCGCGCGTGGTTCTCGAACCGTCGATTCGCATCGAGAACATTGTAGATGCAAGAAGATTATTCCGGGATGTTCACGTTACATCGGAATGCTCTCCCTATCAGAACAGATAACACATGCGGCACAGAAAGAAAGAATGGAACACGCGCTTTTCTTGGCACGGGGATAACACAGACCGGCGCAGCCGGGCGGTAAAAGCAAAACACAAATAAACAAACCCAATGCATGGTTCACGGCAATATGCACAGGCGTGCGACTGGCTGCTGCCGGCAAAAGCACACGCAAGTTAGGTAGGGCCTAAAAGCTTTCAGAACAAGCAAGTTTTGCTGAAGTGTGATGCATGTTCATTTTATAGAAGTAAGAATGGTGGGCTAAAATAATGGAGGTCACGAAAGTACACGTAAACATAGATGCACCAGTGCGTACTGGTGTTGGTACTGCGCGCACTATGCTTGTCATAGCTGCACAGCAGTGCGGCGCTTTGGTGTTGCTCACACGACACTGGCCGATTGGCGTAAGCAACATTGTCTTACGTGACCCTGTTTTTCAAACATACCCTATGTTTCACGCAACGGTTACTACCTACCGTAACAAAAACAAGCCAGGCGCAAGTACGTTCAAAACAAAGTGGAGGCGAATAGCGGTGAGGAGCGGTATGGTGGCGCCATCTAGGACTGAGTCCGTGGCAGACTAAACGCACTTGAAGTTCGCTTGAAGACCCGTCCATGCGACGTCAACGCAGAAGTCACGGCACAGAAGATTTGGAGGGAGGTTCAAAATTTCGACCTAAATTGATTAATCTCTTAGTGAATAAAGCATCCCTTGCTACCGGGAAAGTGCTATAAGACATCAAATATTTCGAATAAAACAAACTTGTATTTTGTATGCATGGCTTGTTTAAGCGTGATATTAATCAAAAAGCAAGGTTTCATGCTCAGCAGAACGATAAATCGATTGGCCATGAAAATAATTGGCCCATCGATTGGCCATGAAAATAATGTGATGCCACGGAACGTTGGGCATCTTTGAATTACTCCTACATGCCGTCAAATTGGGTAATACTAGTTAGTACCTCACTCACCTGTCTCCGCACCTCATGATCTTTCCCTCAAGCGCTGTGGTTAAGAGTTGTTAAGCGTCCACAACAAAGGGAAGAAAGAAGAGAAACCAGTTATGCTTACTCTAACGCTTAGCTATCATACCCAACAAACCGATCAAACATACAAGGGGGCATACAAAACACTATACCGGACGATTGCTAGAGAGCTGGAGGTAAACTTCTGTTTGCTCGGTTTAACGAGCACTTTCGCCTACTTCAAACCCCGATGTCGGCAGTCTGCACTGTGTGCAAAGAGTGTACAAGAATTTCGTGATGACCCGCATGTGCGTGTCTAAATCGTTGCGAGACACCCAGAGTGCATGGTTGTGCACGCAGCAGAATCGGCGCGAAGACACTAGAGATTTGTGAACCCTATAGATCTAAAGTATGTAGAGCCTCCTCTGGATCGATTCAGTTCCTGTGTCAGTGATGGTCGAAGTAAGTTCGTATAGTGGTCATCACCTATGCAGCCAGTTCTCATGACTGGTCACCCGCAGGGCGGCGTTCCTCTTGGTGTCCGTGGTGTCCGTGGCCTCCATCGTAGCGGGCCTTATGTTCGGCTTCTGCCTGGGCGTCACCAATTACCGATCGTACATCAGCCCAACGCAACGGAACACCGCCTGCAACATGGGCGGCATTTTACTCCTCTCGTGAGTACACAACGCGGGATTGTTGTCCCCGGGACATCCCCGTGGGTTCAACGTCGCAATTTGCTCTTCGTTGTCCAAGCCGTTGTATTCACGTTTAATGCTGAACTTATCCCGGAGGATCAATTTTATCCTACAGTATATTTAACATGCATTCAAAAGCGAACTACTTGAGGTTCACCGCAAATATTCAACGTTCACTGGGAACGCGTCATTCAAAGACTGACAAGTGCGGAATGAAAATACCTTTATACAGGTTGCAAATTTAGCTGTGGTCACTACTTCAGTGCCGTAAGTTGTTAACTTTGCTTCAGAATGACTACGTTTGGTTTAGTAAAAACTTCTATTAAAAGGGCTTTTCTACTACAAATAGATAATGTCCGGCTGGAGCAGCGTGCGAAAGAATATTTCACCTGACCGCTTCTTACTGCAAGGGACCCTGTAACCAACATAGCACCACGGCCCATGCCTACAGATAGTACATCTTTCAAAGTTTATAACTCCTTTCCATCACCTACGATCAGCTTTTAATTTCAAAACAAGGTACTACTCTCCGACTAAATCAATTGCACGACTGCACTTATATTTATGTCATCTGCAGCTTGTATACCATCCTAGAATTTTCTCTTGTAATTCTGGCCTTACCGTTGCCTTCGTCAGAGGGCTAAGAGCCATGAGCTTTGTCACGGGTTCATGGGAGGTTGTGGCCACTGATCTCCACCAGAGTTGCTGGATGGCGCTTCGAGCTCTCCGGCGCACGGCCGCCGGAAGTTGGAGCGCTCGTCCCGGAAGTCGGGCCGTTCCAGCATAGCGCATGCTACGCGTGGGCTGGTTTCGCACGCATTCGGCCAAAAATGCCTGCTTGTTGCGCCGTCAACTGCACAAGCAGACCAGAGAAGTCGTCTGGGAAGACGTTCTACTTGGAAGTATTACAATATTCTGAACGACGTGCGTGATACGCAGCGAAACGCAAATGTCATATCAGTGTCGTTTTTAAGCTGGGGCTCTTGTTACAGATTCCCTCGCTCTAAGCCGGATTTATACCGGCGTTGGGTGGCATACTTATACCCTAGTTACACGGCGAAAGTAACCGCAGTTAAGTTTAACCGTGGTTATCGCCAACTGCGGTTTTGGATGTTGCACGCGAAATTGCAAGTTTGGTAACCGCAGTCACTTAATTATGAGCGCAACAAAAATAAATTACCACACTTTTAACTATATAAAAAAAGAGAAGCAGTGTAGACAAAAAGAAATATCGTTAAAGCATTCGCTTCTGACACAAACGCAACGCACTCGTGCGCGGCGAGAAGAGGGGCTTCCCCAACAGCTCGCAACCGGCTTGGTTTGCTTAGGTCTGTTCGGTGTTACGAACTTTCATCATAGCATCGCGGTTAGGAACTTTCATCATAGCATCGCGGTAGCTATTTGACCACCGCTATCTCTACAACTGCGAATTACAATCCATAGCACAATTTTTCACCGCACTAACATCCATTTTCTCCAATGCGGAAGTTCTTTTGCGCGATCAGATTGATTTCGAAGAGTGGCGTGCGATAAGCTGTTGCTGCCGTGGTCTGTGACGGTTCGGGCCGCAAGCAGTGCCGTGCGAGCAGGCGCGCCGGCGTGTTTACAGGCACGGCCGACGCGCGCGCCGATCGTTTCCGTGTGCTGAAAACGCTTCAAGATTACCTGCTATATCCATTTTTGGCGGACGACGCGCGGAATTTACAAATTTAGCACGGCGTTTGTCGTAGTTGATCGGGCGGATCGGGAAACGAGCCGCTGCTGACGGGCTGTCGCGCTGATTGCGAGAGCGATGCAAAGAACGTAAGCGCGTCTTGGGGACAGCTTTTGGGCGCCCGCTATTTGAGAACCTTTGTCTCTTCCGAACGCCAGGTGATTTTTTTTTCGCCTCCGCTGATGCGCCGCCACTTGCGTCCGAACTGAATTGTGCGATTTTGAGCACTGCGGCTGCAGAAAGTGCGGTTAGCGTGACCGAACTGAGGTGCCAAGCTCAGTTTGCGCTAACCATGGTTAGCGACGTAACCGCAGTTTCGTCTGTCGTGTAACGCAGCAAACTGCGGTTTTGTCTAACCGCGGTTTGCTTAACCGTGGTTAACTGTGCCCGTGTAACTAGTTCTCCATCCCCAGGCAGCAGGCTCTGCAGTGACCACTTTACCGACAACTGTTTTGACAGAACGGGCGCACGAACTCGGCTACAGCCTGTCGCCGCGCCCACGTAAGTTTTCTTTCTAGCATAAATCCCTAGCATAAATTTCCAGCATAAATCTCGTTAGAGCTGCGTCGTCTCTCAAACCAAGACCCAAGTGACATTTTCGTTCTCCTTTGCAATTAAATTCTGCTTCATATTAACGTCGCACGCATATTTCGGTATAGCATATGTTGCGATCTGAACGCAATGTGTATAGCCAAAATGCAATAAAGTGAGAACAAAATGCCAAAATCCGCCAATGGGGACGTTTATCAGCGGTTGAAAAGCATAGCAGACGCCCGACTTCCGGGACGAGCCGTTGAACTTCCGGTGGCCGTGCGCGCGCCCGGCCGCGACAGCGGCGAAGCGCCATCCAGCAACTAAGTGGAGATCAGTGGTTGTGGCTGCTGCATGTCACACCATGGTGGCAAGATCCCGTGATTGATGTTTGCGTACCAGACATTCTTCTTCATATCGCTGCACTTAGTTGGTATTGGCCTCACGGGTATTCGGGGATATTGCTTTTAGTCCGGACCAGGCAGTGGGCGGAGCAGGCGTGGGTATGCCATCGCTCCTCACTGTTCTTTAGGGAGCCTCCATTCCAGGTGCTGGCCGGGTCAGTACGGCTTAGACTGGGGTATTGTATGAACACCAACGAAACAGTCCTAAGGCCGAGGAATTAAACACTAAAGCCACGTGAGTTACCGTTAACGTCGTAACTCTTCCTCCTCATCATCCGCGCAGGAACGCGGGCCTGATGTGGGCCACGTGCGCCTTCATCCCGGTGCTGCTGACCTTCTGCTTCCCGCTCGCCGCTCTCCTCGAGGCCTACGTGTGCCAGCCGTACGACAACAAGGACGGCTCCAGTTTGGATGGCGTTAGTGCAATTCTCGTGTCTCTCTCTACCTCGACGACAACTGAAATCGAGGCACACGCGCTGCTCGGTACTTTCACGCGACCTCCCAGGCATACTCGCTACGATGCCCTTGAGCGGGGCTGCCCCAATCCCTCTCGTGGAACAACTCCTTGCAGATACGCTACATGAGATTCCACTGACGCTAACGCTACAGCGGGCTGAACGCTTCGCCAGCGATGGAAGTACAATTCTTACTCTACAGCCACCTTTGTTATACCCACCTGTTATAGTTGCTTACCGATGGACCGATAATCCCCGCTCCCGCCCTTTTGCTCGTCTTAAGGCACTTTAACGTATCCTCGCAATCTGTACACTTTAATGAGCGAGGATACGGATTAAGTCGAAGTTTTTCGTGGCACCGAACCATTTCCTATACGTCCCATGTATTTGTTGCCTTTTATTTGGAGGTATTTTTGGTCCAAACTGCGGGTATCTCAAAATTTTGACTGAGAGTGGAACCAAAAATTTCGCCGCCGTGGACCGTTTCACAAGATTCGCGCGATGCTGCCGCGCTTAAGTGCCTCGATTTTTTCTCATTTAGCCGCACGTGCCACAAAGCCGATGTTTCCCCCGAACGTGAAGTCTCAGTCTAGAGGCATATCAACTTCTTCAAGCAACCCTGTGGCAATAATGTGACGGTAGAGCATGGAGGATTCTTTCCTCCATGCGGTAGAGACATGCGCAGAGGTACAGAGTAATAGAAGATAGAGGTTATAGTGAACTAGAATAGTTCACTGTAATAGAGGTGTGTCGTGCGGGGAGAAACCCAATGGAGAGCGCTGGTCCCAACCGGTGAACGTATGTTTCTTTTTTTCTCTTTCAAACCTTTATGAAAAGCAGGATTGGAAGCTGCTGTTGAAGAGCTGATAAGTAGTAGCGCCTTTTTTGCAAAGAACTCGATATTTCATGGCGATTCGCGCAACTTTTTTTATGTCGAAAATCCGCTTATCTCGAAATATTTCCCCGTTTTTACTACTTCGAGTTAACGAGGCATTACTGTAGTTTGCTCTGGAATATGTGATCTGGAAGTTAAATTGGCATTTATATATATTGCGGTGATCGTACCTAGCGCTGTGATGAGAAGTCCGCAACAATGAGCACACACGTGAGACTCTTGTCTTGGAGCATTTTACGACAGCAAATGTTCCGCACTGAAACGCCTCCGCTGTCGATCTTCATACACAATACCTCAATTGTAGATTTTTCGCATCTAGAAAAGTTTCTCCCGTGCGCCTGTGGTAAAATGTAACTGCATCGTGCGCTTCGCAGGCTGCGAGCTACCTGTTTAACAGACCAAAAGCGAAGTTGTTCCAGCACTTTACTCCAAGCAACATACTTGGGTAAGTACAAGATACTTGGGCAATGGGCAACGCCTTAATTTTTTTGCGGCTATTAAGTGCGAATGCACTTTATAAGCGACCCTGAATCACTCGTCCGCCGTCCGCGCTCCCCCTCTCCCCTAGCAACGGCGCGGAGGAGGAGAGAGAGCGTGCGTAGCAACGGTCTCGGCGTAGCAACGGTCTCCTGCTCGGCGTAGCTGCGGGCGGCGCGCCGCTGCACAGGTTCGCTTCGCGTTCCGTCCGCGTGAGGGCGCTCGCTCGTCGGCTCCGCATTCCGACGCTCGAGGGCGCTCGCGCGACGGCGCGCCGCTAACATCCGGTTCCGTAAAGCAGTCGAGTTTCCGTAGCGCTTCGTCGTTCTAGATAAATCCTTCGCGGGCTTTATAAATGCAGTGGAGCGCGCGCCTCTCTCCGTGACTGCTTGCGCAGCGCACTCATCGGTGCACCCAATGCATTCGCATTTCCGCACGATCCCCTTCGGGGTGGTGGGGGGAGTTTTTTTGACTACGCCGCTTGGTGTCTACTGGGCTACGGATTAATACCTCATTTCTTAATAATGCAAGATTGCAGTTGTACTGTTTAGTTAACGTATTTACTCTCGTAATGAACGCACTTTTTTTCCGTAAAACAAAGTTGGAGGTGCGTTTATTATGCGGGGGAAATTTTCTGGAAACTTTTTAGGAGTGACGAAAGGAGGCCGCCTCCAAACAAAATAATGCATTAGATAACCTTCCTTTCGCATAAACATACGCGTACACAATGGGCAAACACAAAGCGTTTTTATTAAACTATACTCGTGTTCGTTTGTCAAGGCTTCACTTCGTCAATTCCGAAATGTCTACCGGCAGCACGGTTCCCATGCTCAACTGTGTACTCCACAACCTTTAACCTAAAGCTGGTGTAACTGACATTTCTGCCCATCGCCGACTGAAAAGTGAGAGATGAGAAAAAAAGCAAGCAAGTAACAAAGCTACTACGAAAAAAAGGTATGGCTGAGACGCTCAGCAGACTGAGCCGACTCAGCTTGGTTGTGATTGGTTGTCCAACGACGCCGCGCCGGAGTGTTTGTTAGTGTTTACTCTGAGAGATGGCTCTAGGTTGCATGCGCGATCATCATCAGCGGGAGCGAGTGAAATGGGAAAGCTACAGTATGGTCAGTCGTGGCACTTCAGGGTTGGAAAGTTGGGGGTGCGTTTATTACGCGGGGGAAAAAAGAAACCTAATTTTGACGACTAAAGTGGGGATGCGTTCATTATGCGAGTGCGTTCATTACGCCAGTAAATACGGTATTCGACGAATCGGCGCCATGGTTGAATCAGCTTTTTGTGCCTTATGAGTGACCCGCCGTTAAACGGCTTGTTTACGAAGGCAAGCGTCGGAGTCTTTTTAACTTTGATATTAGCTACTAGATCAACTGTACACTGACCTTAATATTCCTTAGACGCTCGGAATTAGTGGCGGGGGTGATGTGCTGCGGCTTTCAGACTTCTGAACTTGGTTTGTACTTCACACTGAATGCCCGCATTCTACCTTTTTTTGCGGTCCGACAATGTGTCAATCTAATAAATAATAGAATGCAAATTAGTTTGTCTGGTAATATCAAGCGAACAACAGCCGTAAATCACTTCGCTATATTTTCTTTTTCTTGAACTAAAATTTCAGGAAGCACGGAATGTGGGGACCATTGTTAATTACACCTCGCGCACTTTTTCCAGATTCCTTGCATGCGTTTCACGAATATCCATTGTATTCTTAAAACAGCGCAAAGGGACGAGGACGGGGCGTAGACGGGACACCGCGCAGACTAACAACAGATGTTTATTGCACAAAATTACTTAAATACAGAATTATGTTGCAACGAATGAGGGAAAGCGGCAAGAAAAAAGGACATTTCAAGCTGTCACTGCAGCTCACGCGCTGCCACCAGACAAAAAGGCAATTTCTTTGTCGGTTAACAACACCGAAGGGTAGCTGACACATGTGTCTTTGTTAGAATATATATCGTACGCTTCAACGATCTCCCGTGTCATTTCATTGTTACCTTCATAAATTATATTAAGGTGGTGGTACCCGGCGGTGCCCGGGTGGGCCATTATATTAATGACGCTAATGGGTATAAGACGTGTTCATTTATTTGTTAGTTGTCATATTTGCTTAGTTCATCCTGAACTGGCACACACTCAGGAACTCCTGCCTGCTGTCAATGCATGGGCTCTAACCGCAGGCGCGTCGTGGTAACGCGAATCGTCTGGAACTCGTGTTTTAGTCTGACTCTCTTTAAACAAATTGCACCAAGATGGTGCGCTCGAGCGAGTGAATCAGTGAGTGCAACACGTTTTTTTGAGCCAGTGAAATGGGAGTGGTTCACAATTTCAGAAAGCCATGTGATGAGCGGGCAGCCTTCGCTCTGTAGGAATTGCCTGGACATCCAGATCGCTGTTAGTCACCAGGTTCTCCCACAGCTGAAGGGTGGGAAGACTGAAGGGAAGAAGGGGGAGGTTGTTTTGCTTGCACTCTTAATATGAGGAAGAGTGCCAGGTTTTAAACACAACTTCAATTGGGCAGGAAATTGAGCTGGGAACACACGGTGGAGGCCGGCTGGGTGAGGTATTCTTCCTCATGGGAAGAGCTATCTCAGCAGATACGAACGATGCTCATCGGTACAGTTTCATGATACGTAATGGGATCTCTACGGGAGGCGTGGGGTTGCAGGAAGTCCCAACAGACGGCGAGCGCTAACCTTTGCGCTTTTTGCTGGCCCGTTATCTATTTTACATTTATGATAAATTACAGGGTTCCTACGGGAGGCACGTGGTTGTAGAAAGTGCCAACAGATGGCGAGCGCTATACGAACGCGGAAAAATTCAACTGAATTCCACGTCCAGAGGTGTTTAAATTTAAAAAACCTCGCTTGCCTTTTATCCGCATGTTAGGACAAAATCCTTAAAATGATTTTTGGGCATGGCTGGGCAGCATTTGCTAGCAAAAACGAATGGGATATATCAACTGGCTGTGTGGTTATTGAAGAATGTGTAAAAACACAGTGTTTTCCTGAAATCCTGCTTGCCTCTATTGGGTGGGTGTCATAGAAAAATGTTGCAGAACAGTGTTTAGATTCCTGATTAAGTTGCCTATCTCAACGAAGGGTGGGTGTCATAGAAAAATGTTGCAGAACAGTGTTTAGATTCCTGATTAAGTTGCCTATCTCAACGAAAATCAGTTCAATATCTCAAATAGCGTGCGATAAAAAAATTGTTATCTGAAAAACTATTTTACCGCTTTTCACATTCCCCATGGTGGAATTTTAAAATTTTTTAGCTATACTGACCTCCAACACGGTAATCACAACGTGGTCATGAAATCTGAAGCCGTTGGAAAGAGCAGTTTGGCTAGGCGTGGACATCACCTGTTAGGCCTTTTTGGCTCGTCAGCCGTGTCATTTGTAAAATAAAATTTCGCCCCTTTAGCAGCGTCGCAGGGCGAAATCCTTAAAAATGGTTATCTTCACTTGTATGAGTAATATATGCTAGCAAAAATCAGTCGGATAAATGAATCGGCGAAAGATTTATTTGAGGATCTTTAAGAACACCAATTCTTTTCCGGAATGCGGGATCACCTCGATAGTGTTGGTTAGGACGAAATCCAAAAACTGCTTTTCAGATATTCTTAAGGGCTACATATATCAGCAAAAAGCGCTTCAAAATGTGTCAGGGTGGAGAAGGTAATCACGAATTTAAGAAAACACAATTTCCCCCTTCCCCTCGGTTACGAGTGCAATTTCCAAAAGTCCCCCCTTAGTGAGCCTCTACGCCATGTCGCAAATGTACACCGGAATTTTGAAGTCTCTAGATGTAGCGGTTATCGCTGGGCGTTGATGAGTCGGTCGGTCGGTCGGTCGGTCGGCCGGTCGGTCGCACGGTCGGGCACTTCATTTTATAGAGCATTTCCTAAGGTCAGGATAGCAACCAAAATCTTTACAATGTGCGCCTAGATGTCAGTTATCTCCCTCTTCCACGTTATTGCGATGCTCGCGCAATCTGTCGTTGACACATCTTCGTGTTTTTCCGATATACTTTTTTCCATTCTATGTTGACCATTTATCCAGTCTATGTTTATGTTGAACCATTCTATGTTGGCCGTCAAGTTAGAAAGTGGCATGAACTTTGAGATTTGTAGAATGTATAAACAACTAGTGGGCTGAATGGTACAGTGGTTCCTGTGAAGGTTAGTATTAATGAAGCGCAAAATCGTCGAGATCGGTTTTTGAGGCATTCTTGACAGTTTCTTGTGTGTATCTTCTGACAATTCGCGCGTTGAGGGGAGACAGTCTTTCCAAATGAGCTTCACCGCTGAGTCCGAGAAATAGAAAGCTTCAGATATCAAAAGTTCTACTAAAATGAAAAAAATTCACGCACCTCCACGAAGCGAACCATGACGAGTGGGCGAAGCACTGGGTATCGTTCTAACCGTAAATCACCCGTGGCATTGCCCACTCGCGCATGTAAATTAGTGCCAACGCGTGTGTACAGAATATACAATTCCAATCCAATCCGATACATTCCAATTTAATCCAATCCAATCAAATGCAATGCTCCTCGCGCATGCCCAACACTGTGTACACGGACGCCAAGCCCCGTACAAAGCGAGGTCCTAAGGTGCATCGCCCCTAAAATTGGCTCCCTTCGCTGCAAATGTCGTCGAAAGACGATAGTCTTCTGCCGCCTCTGCCACGTAAATGCCTCTCATCTCTTTCCCGGCCGCCTGTCATGCTGCTCCCCTTCCGTTTCGCTCCTCCTACGATAAACACAGTGAAGGTTTTCTCAAATAAATTCACTTTCGCCGGTGTCCCACTGTTCGCGGCATCAACTGGAACCATTTGTTACTTTTCAACTTGGAACACTACCCCAAGGAGGCCTGCGAGCGCTTTTTGTATTTTGAGGTCAAAACATTTTTTTCAAAGCGTATTATTTTGTTTCCTATTGCAAAAATCAAGCCCACATCTATAAAAAGAAAAGAACAATGCCAGTATCACTTATGTCTTGTCTCGAATATAATATTTCCTTCTTGCTCAACAATTTCTAAAAGTATGAACATTGCCATCAGATGTAGTAGTTTAGAAATTCTTTGGCTATATGAACGTCTCGTTCAAGAACTGTTTTGGATCCTCTGGTCGGGTGGCTGAATCGAGGGACAGACAGTCGGACGGACGGACGGACAATATTTTTGCGCGTAGCCCAAGAAAAACTATCGTCTTGAAAACGTCTACGCGTGAACACGCCGCTATTTTCTTACCGTTTCCCCCGTTCAAACCTGGAAATATTTGATTTGCAAACGTGGCGAGCATTTGTACAGCTATCCTCCCATCACAATGATCCGCCGACCCTTTCAATGCGCATCAACCGAAAAAATCAGAAAACAAGTGGAAGAATATTGAGGGAGTTGCTTACTGCATTCCGAAGTTGTTGTTCTATAACATTGTCTTGATTGTATTTTTGTTTTACTTTCGCTGATTATCTCTGCCTCTCTATACTTTTTTTCCTCGTTAGTCCCCCTCGCCCTAAACGCTGATATCGCTTCCGTTTGAAGTATATCATTTTATTCGGTCATTTGAGCTATATCCTGCTTATATCATGTGTCCCTCGGGCAGATATGTTCTTTATAACTACAGAAAGCTTGTGCATCCAGCTATAGCATACAGTGCTTCTTTAAATTGGCATTTCACGCATATACTTAACGCAACTTCTTGCGGACAATTATCTGATTCTATCATGTGGGAAAGATAGCCGGGATCACTTTTCGGACATGGTTACTGGTTTTGCCTGTATCATTTTTTTCGTACTTTCAGGAAATGCAACGACAAGACGTCATACGCAATTCTAGCGAATTTGACGCTGACGCCACTGGACCAAATCGTAAGCATCAAACACGGCATACGCTTCCATATCAGGAGCGTAGTTTCGTCCAACTGGCCCCTTCCGGAGATCCTTCGCACTGAACTCGGCAAAACCAAGCCTCGGAAAACTTGATACTTGCACGGTTCATTTGCTCAAGTAGCTTGATTATAAAACACGCAACTTAATCGTGCGTGTTACCCTCCTACCTCTATGCTTCTTTGGCATAAAATATTTTACTGCGTAACTTGATCGAGCACTGTCTCCAAATGCTCTTGCCTGGTTTTATCCAGTCCAAGCGGTGACGGAGAGCATACAGGTGCCGTCAGAAGTAATTGGGGCAACGGAGCTGTGGCCGAACCGCATAGGAGGGACGTGTAGCTGCACCGGCGGCAAACGAAAGGACGAGAACACGCATGCGCGCCTGGCGACGGCAATAGCCAACCTATAACAAAACACTTCTATTAACTAGTATTCTAGAATACTTCGCAGCATACTGGTCTCGGCGATGGTGCTGATAGCATACACACCTAAAAATATTTGTAGAAAAAAAAACTGTCACTTCAAATCCCGGTGAGAGCACCGCTTCCCCGGCAGCTCGCGTGCACTGGAAGTGTGCCACAGACGTCATATGTGTCTCTGCTATTAGCGCCATTTCCCAGACCAGTATGCTGCTAAGAATGCTCGAAGCTAGGTTAAAAAAAGTGGTTTGAGATGTATAGGCGGGCTATCGCCGTCGGCAGGCGCGCACGCGTGTTCTCGTCCTTTCGTTTGCCGCCGGTGCAGCTACACGACGCTCCTATGCCGTTACTTGTGGGACGTAATTGTAAAAAAACCGACAATAAAGGAACGCCCTCTGTACTTTTGGCGCGCTGGTGCGGTATTTAAAAAATAAGTAATAAAGACAGAAAGAGTGTAGTTTAATGGTGCTGACGAATAGCGGACAGCCTAACAACCGATAGCCTAACATCAGACAGCCTGACATGCCCAGCAGAGAGCTTAGCATGCTACGACAGGTGAAAAGGAGACGAGAGAAAAAGAAGAAGAAGAGGAAGAAAAAGAGGACTAACAACAGATAGCTTAACATCAGACAGCCTGACATGCCCAGCAGAGAGCTTAGCATGCTACGACAGGTGAAAAGGAGACGAGAGAAAAAGAAGAAGAAGAGGAAGAAAAAGAGGACTAACAACAGATAGCTTAACATCAGACAGCCTGACATGCCCAGCAGAGAGCTTAGCATGCTACGACAGGTGAAAAGGAGACGAGAGAAAAAGAAGAAGAGGAAGAAGAAGAGGACTAACAACAGATAGCTTAACATCAGACAGCCTGACATGCCCAGCAGAGAGCTTAGCATGCTACGACAGGTGAAAAGGAGACGAGAGAAAAAGAAGAAGAAGAGGAAGAAAAAGAGGACTAACAACAGATAGCTTAACATCAGACAGCCTGACATGCCCAGCAGAGAGCTTAGCATGCTACGACAGGTGAAAAGGAGACGAGAGAAAAAGAAGAAGAAGAGGAAGAAAAAGAGGACTAACAACAGATAGCTTAACATCAGACAGCCTGACATGCCCAGCAGAGAGCTTAGCATGCTACGACAGGTGAAAAGGAGACGAGAGAAAAAGAAGAAGAAGAGGAAGAAGAAGAGGACTAACAACAGATAGCTTAACATCAGACAGCGTGACATGCCCAGCAGAGAGCTTAGCATGCTACGACAGGTGAAAAGGAGACGAGAGAAAAAGAAGAAGAAGAGGAAGAAAAAGAGGACTAACAACAGATAGCTTAACATCAGACAGCCTGACATGCCCAGCAGAGAGCTTAGCATGCTACGACAGGTGAAAAGGAGACGAGAGAAAAAGAAGAAGAAGAGGAAGAAAAAGAGGACTAACAACAGATAGCTTAACATCAGACAGCCTGACATGCCCAGCAGAGAGCTTAGCATGCTACGACAGGTGAAAAGGAGACGAGAGAAGAAGAAGAAGAAGAAGAAGAAGAAGAAGAAGAAGAAGAAGAAGAAGAAGAAGAAGAAGAAGAAGAAGAAGAAGAAGAAGAAGAGTTCCGTAGTTTGGTCCAGACTGGTGAAGTACACACGAGAACGTGTTTGCTTTCAAGTTGAGCAGAGTTTTGAACACCGCGGAGTAACCCGCGAGTGCAGCACTTTCAGCTATTCCATAGCAGTCATGCTAAACAAATACAGGAAATGTTCACTCTGATACCCAGGAGACAGTCCTGTAGCACATGTAAGATCAACAAAAAATGAATGCGTAAGAAATAGATAGGAACCTGAGGAATATTCGGACTCACGTACTCGTATCCAGAAAGTTTAGCTACCAAGTACCGATTTATCAAATGTCGCTTCACTTTTACCCTCAATGTTTCCCCAAAATCTCAGCAAGCCCGTAATTGAAGAGTAGCGACAAGTGACGAAAAAGTAATACCGCATGCATTTTGATCAGTTGAAATTTATGCAGACCAGGAATCATACAAGTAGTCCGTAATTTTTGGTGTGTTACGTGTAAACCCACGAGCATTCTCAATGAGCGCTTTAAGGCGGCTGCGTGGTGTTTAGCGCTTTTTTGTCGCGGAAAAGATTCTCCTGAGAAATTGCAATTGGTGCAAATCAGGACTCAAACAAGTCATTCGTTATTTTTGGCGTGTTACCTGTAAAACTATGAGCATTCTAAACGATAAATATTACTCTCTAAGGCAGCTGCGTGGCATTAGCCGTTTTCTTGTCGCAGAAAAGATTGTCCGTGGGCGCATAACGCTCACACATGCTGCTTCGAAAACTCCCAAGAGATCTTACACCAAGCTTTCTGCGCTTGACTATGCATTGTTTTTTATCTTTCGCTCACTATACTCACTGGTGGCATTTCCTTTTTGCGACCTCCGAACTGATCGTTCCTCCTTTACTTTCAGACTTTTAGCTTTTTCCGGGAAAAACTGTTCTCTAGGCCAGAAAAGCTGCCCTACGTGAGCCCAGATTCCATTAAAGAGATTAATGAGATCAGCAAGAGCATCGTGGAGCTCGAAGACCAGAATAAGCAGCTCAAGGAAATGGTAAATATGTGTCTGTTTGCGTCACTCAATTTTGAGGCTTACCAGAAGCATTTCACTTTCTGGAGCATATGGTCGCCCATATGCATATGGTCTATGGAGCATATGGAGCATATGGTCTGGAGCATATGGAGGTAATTGGAGAATAATCGGAGAGGCCTTTGCCATGCAGTGGGCGTAGATAGGCTGGTGATGATGATGATGGTCGCCCAGTGTGACATAATGTGTCATAAGATAAGAAACTAACCAACGCCAGTTCCAAAAATAACGCTGGTATTTTAATGCAGTTGCATACAAGCTAACTGACGCAAAATTTTCACCGCTAGTACGGGTCTTTTCTAGAGAACATGTTATGCATGTTACACAGCATCAACGTTGATTTCATGTTCAGCTACAGCGACTGTTCGAGGGGGCGCATGAGAATGTTACTTCGTGGCGATGAATTCAGGGGCACTTTTTCCGCTAAAAATTTGCTTTCCTAGCAAGTGCGACTAAGAAGGACAGGATAAATGCTCCCGTCCCTGCTCACAGCGATGTTTAATGTTCTCTACGAAGACCCACCCCTCCAGGTAACGTGTGCTTAAGAAAGATGCCCAAGCGCTTTACTTCGTTTTTTATGCGAGCAAATTAACGTAGACGAGCACGAAAAATAACAAGAAAGTATGGTGCACTTGCCGCTTGTTTAAGAACAAGCGTTGCTAATTGCTTCTTCTTCTTCGCCAGCCAATTGGGTACTAGATCTACTTTTCCTTCTGAAACACACGTTTTGTCTCTCTTAAATAGGGACCCGCCGCGTGGCTCAGTGGCTAAGGCGTTGCGCTGCTGAGCACGAGGTCGCGGGTTCGATTCCCGGCCGCGGCGGCCGCTTTTCTGGTGGAGGCGAAAAGCAAAAACGCCCGTGTGTGCGAGATTTCGGCGCACGTTAAAGATCCCCAGGTGGTCAAAATTAATCCGGAGCCCTCCACTACGGCGCGCCTCATCGCCTGCGTTGCGTCGGCGCGTTAAACCCTACAATCAATCAATCAATCAATCAAATCTCTTAAATAGGAGAATTTATTAGACGCCGCAGCACTTTCCCTGTAACCTATTTCCCCTGGTGTTGATCGTTTGGTGCACCATCATGTTCGGAATTTATCACTTTAACCCTCATACAAGGAAGACACATGTAGATGTTTTGTTGTTCTTGTTAAAGGTGCACTTGTGGCTTCTTACGGTATCTTTTGGAAGCAGACGACTCTGCCGCGAACTTTTCAACAAAAGAAATTGCCCATCCCAAAACAGAGCTTGAGGCATCTTTGCGCGCTTTTGGAGGCATACTGTACAGTAAAATTTGCGCATGAGCTAAATCCAAGGCTGCTCCGTTTCCGGAGCCTACGTATACGCAATCGCGCGAATGCTGCTGATTGCACATGCCACATTCAACTATAGTGAAGGCCGGTAGAACTTCCCAAACCCTAGCCTCGTAGTCTGGAAGAGTTATCTACCAGGTCCCTCTCACATGCACGTGAACTGCAGTTTATGCCTAAACATTCCTAGGCGATTCTTCCCAAACATTTGTCCATTTATGCGTCTGCCAGTAACGTATGATACGGTGCGCTTCATGGGTGTACGCACGGACAACATGGGGTGTTTGGTAAAAGGCGGTAGGTCCTTTTTTTTAATAAACGGCCATTCAATTATTAAAAGTGCCAAGGCCCTAGGTCCAGGGTTTCCAAGGCAAACATATGGCGGGGTGCAGTGCGGAGCTGAGGAATGCCTACCCACTGTCCGATGATTACGATTCCACAGTTTCTCCTTTTTTTTCATTCCACGTGCATTAATTCGAAACTTGGCTCACGTTTGACATTCATATCAAGTTCATGTTTGACATTTTATGTTCGACATTCTACGTTTGCCATAATTTGCTTCTGCATTTAGGTTTTGTTTATCGGCTCATGCTATATGCTCTGTATTGCCGGTCCTACATTGCCTACAGTATTGCCCGTCCTGTATTACCCGTATGTACTACATAAATAAAAATGTGCATAAATTCAGAGAATTCTCTACCATTGCGTAGCATTGTTATGCCGCTTGTGTGGAGTACCAGTTCCTTGCAACCAAATACGGCTTCCAAATGCAACCGAGAGGTTAGGTTAATTTATTCTTTTTAAGTTTACCTTAGTTTTTTTCTTTCGCCAATAATGTAAATTTATACCATTTTAGCGATGAAGTGGCTTTATTTCGCTAATTTTTTTAGAGGATTCAATGTCAACTGCATAATCGGTCGGTTTACGCTATTTTTATTTGTATTTACAACGTTCTTTTGCAGGGCTTTCTTTTAGTCATCGGTTTTTCTCGGAAGATGTTTAAGATGCATATTTTTTTTATTTCGTCACACCAATTATTGTGAAAATTTTTTTCTCGTTTTCTTATTTTCGGGTTTTCAAAATTCTTTCCAACTAATCATCTCCTGGCCGGGGACATTCTCGACGCTTATAATGCGTTTTAATAAAGTTTTTTCCTCCTCCTTCTCCACTTGCACCATTATAACGATTAAAGGTGTTACTTCCGCCAACTCTGCATTTTTGTAGAAAATCAGGGAGTTATATGGTTCGCCATTTTCGCTATTTTAATTCGTATTTGGAATCTTCTTTTGCAGACTTTATTCGTTTATTATTCGGTTGGGGGGGGGGGGGGGGGATTTGTGAGATCGATATTGTAACGGCGTATTTTGGTTACATACTTGCCGCTACGGCAGCATGCTTTCGCAGGGAAAAGTCGAGGCTTTGAAGAGGGTTTAAAGTTAACTGATTTAATTTACGGGTAACATTGATGACATTTAGCACATACAAACTTGAAACAATTACACTTATTACATAGATGAAAAAGGCAGCCAAACGATTAAGGGTACTTAGCGGGACATGGCTGACTGGATCTCGGTCTCCCGGCGGGAGGGCACGACGACGAGCGGCAGAGTTTCTGAAGTGAGTCCTGGTGCCGGTCGACCGCCGCCCACCATAGCCAGAGGGGCCGCGTTATATTCGCTTAAGCGGTCTGGTGGGGAATGTATTGGGGGAAAAAAGTGCATCCTGGAGAGTGCGGACGCTAGGGAACAAGGCTAAGGCACACCCGCAGCCAATCAGGAAGACGCTTGTAAACACCAATCAGCCATGTTCCCGCCAAAGTGAAAAGGACCAAAAACACAGACTTAAGGTTTCGACTTGAAAACGCGCGCTTGGAGAATTATGGGCGTAGAGCAAGTAGTTGGACAAAACGCACTAAGTAAAGAGTGTAAAAGACAGAAAGGTCGTCTGAAGGACCCGGAGCCCGAAGGCGAGCAGCGCACATGCCACAGGGGGAATGGAACGCCGCGGCCGCGGTAACACAAGCCGAGGCGAGGGCTCGCCCCCTCAATAGCCGGCGTCTCCTGGTCGGCCGACGGGCAGACACACGCGCCGGAGCCGATTCTCAGAAAAAAGGGCCAGGGCCCAGCCGCGTCCGAAGCGCCTTCGCACAAAACACTTGGGAGGAGGAGTCCCGGCGGCGGGAACAGAACTCAAAAACAACCAGAAAACATCTACAGGCCTCCGCTTCGCGGCAATATTATTTATTTTAGATGCAACGCATCGCATTCACTCGCCTTGTCCCTCCATCCATCCAGCGTTGTCGCCGTCCGTCTCGCAAAAAGATGATAATGATAATGAAGAGGATGATGATAATGAAGAGGATGATGATGATGATGTGGGCACGCACCCACGAGGGGGGATTGGCCAGGGCTAAATTGAATATTATGCTCTTGCTTCTGTCATTCCTGCGTGGCGGCGTCGGCGTCCACACAGCTGCGCCTTTCCTCCTCTCCTCTCTCCGATAGCGAACTGCGCATATAAGCGGAGTGCCGCGCTCCGGCGCGCTCAGTCGACGGTCGTCTGTGCTTGCGCTTGCTCTCTGTCGCAGTACTCGGCGACGCCTTCATGCGACAGTCCCTTTAGTGAATGGCATGCCGCGACCCAGTACTAGCAACATGCCAAACACCGTACATAAACACACACATGCATAGTCTCTCATTTGCATGTGCATGTGCATTGCATGAATTGCATGGTGAAAATTTAAAATGACGCCCACCTCCCCATCGCGTGAGAACCCTTGCCATGCACGCAATCAACACAACGGAAACGCCAATGAAACACCCTTGATGCGTTGCATCACATGCACCAGGGTTCCCGCGAGGGGAGGTGGGCGTAAATTTTCTCAGATTGTTTTTGTGAAAATTCTGTTCTTTCTATTTTTCTTATTTTCGGGTTTTCAAAATTATGTCCAACGAATTATCTACATTTCTTCCACTATAACAATTAAAGGTGTTACTTCCGCCAACTCAGCATTTTTGTGGAAATTCAGGGCGTTACATTGTTAGCCATTTGTAATCGTATTTTGAACGTTCTTTCGCAGACTTTTTTCTTTGATTCTTCGGTCCTGGGAAGACCTATATGATACACTTTTTTTTATTTTCTCGGATCAGTCTTGTTCAAATTCTTTTTTATTTTTCTTATTTTTTGGGCTTTTCAAATTTCTCTCCGAGCAGTTATCTACAACAATTACACGAGTTATTTCCGCCAAATATGCATTTTTGTGGAAATGCAGGGCGTTTCACTATACTGGCTGTGGTGATAGTCGGCAAAGAATGCTACGCATTAGTAACTGTCCTTGTTTGGTTGCCTCAGTTTTGCTGTCAAGTAAACTTACGACGCCTTGTTTTCAGATGGAACGTAGTCCCGCGTCAAAGATATACACAGAATTTATGGTAAGTGTTGACGCCTTTTTTTTTTTTTGTATTAGACTCGCTTGCTTCTTGCCTTTTTGTCAGTAACCTTAGGCACCTTTTTAAGCCGTGAAGTTACCCCTGAAACTTCTATGCTTTCGTCTAGCCGCAGTCGCAGGTAATAAGAGAATCGAGTCTGTGCTTGCTGGGAATTTCAAATCAACTCATCGATGTGGCCAGAGATGGGCACACCCGAAATTCTCCTTCACATAACCTAGCGTTGTAGCTTACGTCACGCACTTGGGTGACCAGGAGCATGGTGTGTAAGCCGCAACACTCATGCATTTTAGGGCTAAATGTGCACCAAGGGCTCAATATCGACTTGTTTAAACTAAAAGACTCCGCCTTTCATAGCATTCCTGGCTTGAGTTCAATGGCCAACGACGCCTCGTTTGCTTAGAAATTAACCAATAATCTGTCGAATTCTCTCTAGTTTCCTCCTATTTTATACAGAGGAACAGTATTAAGCTGGGCTTACATATATTTTTTTGCGTCCTCAGATCAAAACTCGCGAGACTTCAATTGTCTGTAAAGCGCGAGGCTTTCCATGGCCCGAGGCGTTAAACACTAACTGCTTCATTTTTACAACGCATTGTCTGATAAACGAAATGCAAACACCGCACGGTGCAGGTGAGCTCTTACAGGATGTATATCTGTTAGATAAAGTGCCCTGTCTTGGCACCCAAACCTCGTACAGTGCACCTAATACTAGGGCAGGTTGGCGAGGTTCTATCATTGTGAAAAAAAAAACCGTCTGAAAGTTAGGCTGTAGCTAAAACGCAAAGTGCAACCACCGCTTGTGAAGCACCATCCCTAGGTTTCGAAGGTTTGAAATGTCGTTGAAGATACAGTGTTAACAGGGGGAGTCGGTGTAGAGAAATTGCTTGCGTTTCCCAAAAAAACGAAGTAATTTGGGAAGAGCCTTCGTTAAATATTCATCTCCCTCAGCCATCAAAAAAAATTCCCGCGCCTTCCCGCGAGGGGAACACGAGTAAATGCAGAGCATTGGGGGTCGTTAACCCCGCGTAAAGTCGCATTAGGGTGGGTAGTTGGGTCGTAGTTGCGTTGCTGTTGGTTTGGGGTAGAGAGAGGAAAGTAAAGTCGCGTTAGGGTGGAGCGAGCGTCAACCAAGGAAGGAAGGAGCAACGCAGTGACTGAAGCACGAGCGACCGCTAGCCGTTTTATATTTGCAGCGCGCGCAGTAGAGGGAGAGCAGTACGGGGGGGAGAGCGCGCATGCGCAAGCAGCGCGCGCCCTTTCACGCCCCACCGCGCTGCTATCACGCACCTGTTACGCCGAGACCACGACGGAGCGAACGGGCTGACTACGACGCATGCGCGCGCCAGCTGCTGTTGAGGGAGAGGAGGGAAGGAGGAGAGGCGCACCTGCTGCGGACGCGGAGCTGTGGACGCCGTCCGACGCAGGAAGAGGCGAGGCCAGGAAATGCTCTGCATTTAAAATTGCTTCTGATCTTGGCGCCCATCTAGTTGCGGCGCACTTAAGTTTGCACCCGCACGTTGGCTTGAGGCAATCAAAAACGCTCAACAGAAGGAACTCTAGAGACTGGGACGGGATCCCCTCCACCCCCTCCTTAACAAAAACAAAATAATGCGCACAAGCGAAATATAAAACACTACTTCGATATCAGTATCAGAGCGAAAGCTTTACTACGCCCTGTCTCGCAACGCCATTCGTCGCAATGACCTTGAGCTGAGAAAGTGTGACGTCATGCCACGTGATCCGCTGCGGACAGGCGCCGAAGCTGCACTCGCTCGGAGCCTCCCCGCTGCGGTACCACGTCACTAGGCGAGCGTTTAGCGGTTGCTTCGCCGCCGCTTGGTCGCTCAATATCGTCTGCGCATGCGCTTCAGCGCAAGCGACAGACGGTAGCCTGACTTCACTGAAGCACCGCGTGCATTGTCTTTGCAAAACCTAGCCAAACAGCACTTTCGCTCGTTATAGCTAAGCGTACAAATGTTAAACTTCACCATTTTTTTTTTTCATTACATAGCGCATAGCCATTCAAACGCGAAGTACGCTGATGAAAAAAATTAGGGTCGCTATGTAAGATTAAAAGCCTTGGTCTTTATGTTTAAAGCACGCGCGTTGGAAGGTAAGAAAATTTGTGGTAAAAAAATGAGGTTGGGGTCGGAGCAAGCGCGAGCCGGGGATTGGCGCGCCGGGAAGGGAAAACAGCAGTGCGGAAGTATAATTGGAGAAGGGCTCAGAGAAAGCGCGACGCAGCGTGCTATGAGAGGGAAACGGCAATGCCAAAGGAAAGTAAACCACTGCTAACTTCGCTTCTGCCGCACGTGCAGTGCGAGACACCTTGAGAGGCGACAACACTGATCTCCACTAGAGTTGCTGGATGGCGCTTCGAGCTCTCCGGCGCACGGCCGCCGGAAGTTCGAGCGCTCGTCCCGGAAGTCGGGCCGTTCCAGCATAGCGCATGCTACGCATGGGCTGGTTTCGCACGCATTCCGCCAAAAATGCCTGCTTGTTGCGCCGTCAACTGCACAAGCAGACCAGAGAAGTCGTCTGGGAAGACGTTCCACTTGGAAGTATTACAATATTCCGTACGACGTGCGTGATACGCAGCGTAACGCAAATGTCATATCAGTGTCGTTTTTAAGCTGTGGCTCTTGTTACGCAGATTCCCTCGCTCTAAGCCGGATTTATACCGGCGTTGGGTGGCAAACTTATACCCTAGTTATACGGCGAAAGTAACCGCAGCTAAGTTTAACCGTGGTTAATAACTTTAACCGCGGTTATCGCAAACTGCGGTTTTGGATGTTACACGCGAAATTGCAAGTTTGGTGACCGCAGTCACTTGATTAGGAGCGCAACAAAAATAAATTACCACACTTTTAACTTCACGATAAAAAACAAAAGAGAAACAGTGTAGACAAAAAGAAATATCGTTAAAGCATTCGCTTCTGACACAAACGCAACGCACTCGTGCGCGGCGAGAAGAGGGGCTTCCCCAACAGCTCGCAACCGGCTTGGTTTGCTTAGGTCTGTTCGGTGGTACGGTGTTAGGAACTTTCAGCTTAGCATCGCGGTAGATATTTGACCACCGCTATCTCTACAACTGCGAATTGCAATCCATAGCACAATTTTTCACCGCACAAACATCCATTTTCTCGCATGCGGAAGTTCTTTTCCGCGATGAGATTGATTTGGAAGAGCGGCGATGCAATAAGCTGTTGCTGCCGTGCTCTGGGCCGGTTCGGGCCGCAAGCAGTGCCGTGCGGGCAGGCGCGCCGGCGTGTTTACAGGCACGGCCGACGCGCGCCGATCGTTTCCGAGTGCCGAAAACGCTTCAAGATTGCCTGCTATATCCATTTTTGGCGGACGACGGGCGGAATTTACAAATTTAGCACGGCTTTTGTCGTAGTTGATCGGACGGATCGGGAAACGAGCCGCTGCTGACGGGCAGTCGCGCTGATTGCGAGAGCGATGCAAAGAACGCAAGCGCGTCTTGGGGACAGCATCGGGGCGCCCGCTATTTGAGAACCTTCGTCTCTTCCGAACGCCAGGTGATTTTTTTTTCGCCTCCGCTGATGCGCCGCCACTTGCGTCCGAACTGAAATGTGCGATTTTGAGCACTGCGGCTGCGGAAACTGCGGTTAGCGTGACCGAACTGAGGTGGCCAAGCTCAGTTGGCGTTAACCATGGTTAGCGATGTAACCACAGTTTCGTCTGTCGTGTAACGCAGCAAACTGCGGTTTTGTCTAACCGCGATTTGCTTAACCGTGGTTAACTGTGCCCGTGTAACTAGCTCTCCATCCCCAGGCAGCAGGCTCTGCAATGATCACTTAACTGACAACTGTTTAGACAGAACGGGCGCACGAACTCGGCTACAGCCTGACGCCGTGCCCACGTTGTTTTCTTTCTAGCATAAATTCCTAGCATAAATTTCTAGCATAAATCCCTTTCGATTTAGAGCTGCGTCGTCTCCTCTCAAACCAAGACCCAAGTGACATTTTCGTTCTCCTGTGCAATTAAATTCTGCTTCATATTAACGTCGCATATTTCGGTATAGCATAAGTTGCGATCTGAACTCGATGTGTATAGCCAAAATGCAATAAAGTGAGAACAAAATGCCAAAATGCGCCAATGGGGACGATTATCAGCGGTTGAGAAGCGTAGCAGACGCCTGACTTCCGGGACGAGCCGTTGAACTTCCGGTGGCCGTGCGCGCGCCAGGCCGCGACAGCGGCGAAGCGCCATCCAGCAACTAAGTGGAGATCAGTGGGCGACAGAGAGAGAGAGAGAGGAAAACTTTATTGAGCAGTTATATGCGTGGGGATGGCTTCTTAGTCCAGAAGTCCAAGCGTCGTCTTCGCACGTTCCGCCCTCTCCGTCAGCATGACCTGGTCGGCGAGGTGTGCGCTGGACAGCGCTGTCTCCCACTGCTCGAGGTTGGGGCTAGGGAAGGGGGGTGGCAAGTCCGGGTTTTGGCTACATTCCCAGACTACGTGATATAGGGAGCCTGATTTTCCACAGAACGTGCATTGAGGTGGATGCTGATTGGGGAATTGCATATGGAGCCGGACTGGGTGAGGGTACGTGTTTGTTTGAAGTAAGCGAAGTGTCGAGCCTTGTTTTTTACTTAATTGTGGGTGAGGTGGTGGATAGACTGTACGTTCTAGCCGGTAATGCTGGGTAATGTTACGGTAAGTCACAACAGGGGTGGGGTCAGGTTCTCCTTCCAGGGCCTGGTGGGCGAGTTCGCAGGCCGTCGCGTGGGCGAATTCGTTGCCCGCGAGGGAGGAATGTGCCGGCGCCCAGACTATCGTGACGTGCCGTTTCGGGGGGTTTGTGCTCAGGATGCGGTATGCTGCGGGGGTCACCGATCCAAAAGTAAATCTTCTGCAGGCCTGCTGCGAGTCAGAAATTATCGTTGTTGCCTTGGTCTGGGTTATGGCAAGCGCTATGGCCACTTCTTCTGCTTCTTGAGGGGTAGTTTTGGGGATGGTTGCGCTGGTGAGGCATTTGTCTCTCGATGTTACTACTGCCACCATTGCTCCCTTATGGTTACTGCTTGCTGCGTCGGTGTAAACCGTCCCTTCGTCTTTACCGTAAATTTTCTCTAGAGCTTCGGCCCTGGCCTGTCTTCTGCCTGCATGATGTTCCGGGTGCATATTGCGGGGAATTGGTTTAATGTGTATGTGCTGCCTCATATCTGGCGCAAGAGGTCGGGGTTGTAGCTGTCCTTGAGGCGTCCATTGAAGTTTTGTCAAGAGCTTTCTGCCTGCAAGTGTGAGTTCGAGTCTTAATTTTTGGCTGGAGAGGTGTCCTTCGATTAATTCTGATGCAGTGTTGTGGATGCCTAATTTGAGTAGTCGAGCAGTCGAAGCGCTCGTGGGGATACCCAGTGCTTGTTTGTAGGCTTTCCGTATAATGACGTTGAGCTGCTCCTCCTCAGTTTTGGTCAGAGTTACGTACGGGGCCACGTAGATAATGCGCGATAGAATGAAGGCCTGGACCAATCTGGTGGTGTCTTCCTCTTTCATCCCTCTTTGTCTGTTCTGCACCCTGCGTAACATCTGGGTGACCTGTTCGGCGGTAGTCTTTAGTTTCTGAATCAGTTCGTTGTTCCTTGTGTCCGCCTGGATATGAAGTCCAAGTATTCGTATCGACTTTGTAGGCCTGATGGGATGGCCTTCCAGTGTGACTTGGATGTCGTCTTTGTCTTTCTTTGTGCGTCGTCTGCGTACGACCAGAAGTTCAGATTTTTGCGGAGCGCATATTAGTCCGCACTCTTTGGCATACTGATTGACGGTATCAGTTGCCTGTTGGAGTGTGTCTTGGAGGCCGCCGATCGAATCTGTGCCAGTCCAGATAGTAATATCGTCGGCGTAAAGGCCATGCTTTATGTTGGGGATCTTCTCTAGTCGTTTCGGCAGCTCTATCAGTGCTATATTGAAAAGCATGGGGGATAGAACAGACCCCTGAGGAGTCCCCCTGTCCCCAAGAGTAATTGGATCAGAGGAGACATCCCCTATCTTTATGACAGCTTGGCGGTTGGAGAGGAAATCGGCAATGTAGTTGTACGCCCTCTCTCCACAGCCTGTTCTTGCCAGGTTATTGAGGATTGCGTTGTGCGCCACGTTATCAAACGCTGCCTTTAGGTCAAGGGTGAGTATGGCCCGGGGGCAGTGTCTCGTGGCCGGAACGAGTATGTCCTCCTTGATTTGAATCAGGATGTCTTGGGTGCTCAGGTGCTTTCTGAATCCAAACATCGAGTTGGGAATTTGCTGGGTTTCATCGAGGTATTGCTGAAGTCGTAGAAAAATTATCCTCTCCATGATTTTCCCCACGCAGGATGTTAACGAAATCGGCCGAAGATTATCTATATGTGGTGATTTGCCTGGTTTCGGGATCAGTCGCACCTCGGCTGTCTTCCAGGAGATGGGAAGCTTGCCTGTGCGCCAGAAGACGTTGAAATGCTCTGTGAGGTCTTCTACAGCCCTGTCATCTAAGTTAGCCAACGCTTTGTTGGTGATTTGGTCTTGCCCAGGTGCGCTGGAGCGCTTGCAGGCTGCAATGGCGGCTCGGACCTCATAGACTTCAATGTCTCTGTCGCACGAGATTGGGTGGACCTTCATAAGGGGGAGGAGCACCTCCTTTTCCCGGACGTAGGTATTTGTTCTTCAAGTCTTGAATGAGGTCATCCGTGGTTCCCTGGTACAAGTGCATAGTGCGTGCTAGGCTTCTAGTGGTCTCTCCCTTGTTCTTGAGGGGGTCGATAAGGTGTCGAAGCAGGTGCCACGTTTTGCGAGTAGATAACGTTCCCTGGAGGCTATCGCATAACGTAAGCCAATTCTCCTTGCACAGGTGGGCCGCGTACTCCGCCGCCTGCTTACTTAGTTGTGGTATACGTTTCTTAAGCCGGCGGTTGTGCCTCTGCTTCTTCCAGCGTCTGCTCAGGCTGTGTCTGGCTTCCCAGATGTGCAGGAGTTTGGAATCGACATGCGGTGTTTGGTATGTTGTGGCTATTGTTTTTGTGTTGGCCTTTACATCTCGTATAACACTCTCCGCCCACTGGTCGTAAGATTGTCCCTTCGAATGATCACGATCTTTCCTTTCTTTTCTGAATTTGTCCCAATCAGTTAATTTGGCTGTACCAATGTATGACCTGTAGCTCAAGCCTTTGATGAGGACTTGTATGATATCGTGATCGGATCCCAAATTCTCCATGGTGTTGGTCCACGTGATGTCGAGTGAGCCTCGGAGTAGGGATAAGTCTGGGCTTGTGTCTCGAGAAACGCTGTTCCCTGTGCGAGTTGGGGTGTGCGGATCGTTTAGGAGCGTGAGGTTGTGCGATTCTATAACACTGAGCAGATCTTTCCCCCTCTTACTGTTGTATGTGTATCCCCAAAGTTTGTGCGCTGCATTAAGGTCCCCCAAAATGAGGAGAGGAGAGCTGCCAGCGAGTTGGAGGGCTTCGCACACAGTATCTTCTATACCCGGTCGTTTTTTCGAGGGTCGGCAGTAGACGTTGAGAATAAAGATGCTCTCTTTGCATTTTGCTGTCCGGGGAATGAGTTCCACTAGAGTGTGCTCACATTCCCTTTGGGGGGTAAGGTGCTGTATTGCTGCTATGTTGCTCTTGATTAAGGTTGCCGTAGATCGTCCAGACGGATCCGTGTAAGTAACGTATCCTGGGAGCTTGGTTGGACCATTCGTCTCTTGGACTGCAATGATATCAGGTGGGGGAGAGAGTGTGCCGAGATACTGTTGTAGAGCTGCTGACTTGTCTTTGATTCCGCGGCAATTCCATTGGAGCAATGTGGTGGAGTCCTGCCTATTTGGTAGCATACTCATCGGGGAATGAAACCAAGTCCTTGCTTTCGGATACTGGAGGGCGGGAATACGGAGCTTGCCTTCTGCGGAGACTGTTGCTTTCAACCGTCTCCATTCTGCCTTCTAGCCGCTCGATGCGAGTTCCGAGTTGGTCGACCCGACCTACGACTTCATTGATTTGGACGCCGTTCTGGGCTACCTGAGCGGATAGCGCCTGTATTTGTCGGTTAATTTGGTCAGTTTGGGTCTGTATCTGGGTCTGGAGCGCCTTGAGTAGGTCTTCGAGGGAGGTTGTGCCTCCTTGAGACTGGGTTTGTTGCGAGAAGGGGTCTGTGGTGTGCTCCGACGAAGTCTTGTTTTGACCTATCACTTCGACTTCAGCTTGTAGAGAGAAACTTGCGCACTCCCCCTTAGCGGGTGGGACAGAGGGAGCTGTGTCCATGGCATTCGAATTTGTTCCGGCGATGCGTGAAGGGCGTTTGCGTTTGTCTGGGTGCGAATCGTCACGGGAGCTTTCTAGTTCTGCTAGCCTTTTTTCTAATGACGCAATTATGATCTGTTGTTGCGCCAACTGTGCCTTAAAGGTTGAACATTCTGGACATGGGTGGGAATCTGTGTTTTTTGTTGGTGTGGGTGTGGGGTCGCGTCGAGCAGTGGGAGACACAACGCAAGCCCAGCTCACCTGTTTCTCGTCGTTCCCGGTCTTCGGCGTACGATTGCGGAACCCGGATTTTGACCTGGTGCTTGAATTTCCTCTCCTTCTCGCGGATGGGGTTCTGGATCGGTCACGGGGCCGCCCCCGCTGGTCTGGTTGTGAGGCTGGATGGCCATGCTGCGATGCTTGCTGATCCACTTGGAGGGCTAGTTGGTTCACCCGAGAGGCGCGCTCCTCCGTCCTCTTCTGCTCGAACTGCCGTTGATGAAGGACGAAAGGCTCCCGGAAGCGTTTCGGGCAGCCCTTGGTAGCCGTAAGGTGGGCCCCCCCGCATAGCGAGCAGAGGGCCTTGCAGTCATGTCCGGGTTTCGGGTCTTTGACCCCACACTGGTGGCACACACGTGTGTTGGGCTGAGGACATGCCGTCGCCCTATGTCCGAGTTCATGGCATGCGTCGCACACAGGCACAGTCTTCTTGTACAAGGAGCACGGGTACTCCGAGCCGAAGAAGGTAACGTAATAGGGGACCTTGTTACCAGCAAACGTGACTACGACGATATTTGAATTTCCTAGTCTTCTGCATGCGTAGATCTCGTGGTTGGGTACGTACATATTGTCTAACAATTCCCGCTCCGAGAAACGGAGGGGTGCCCCTCTTATGATGCTCTTGACGGAGTGATCTGGGGCGAGTCCGTAGAGCTGCACTGGGTAGGTGATGTTATTGATTCGGATCTGCTTCACCTGACTCAAGGCTTTTGCTGCTTCTGCCGACGGGGTACTAATTGTGGCGGTGTTCTGCACCATGTCATAGCGGACTCGCAGGTTGGTTTGGCGCCAGGTTGACTGAATTGCGCTCAGCAAGGCGAGCGAGACCTCGGCTAGGTCTAATTCCGCTATCTTGAGGCCACCCTGTGGTCGCAACACGAGCTTGTAATCGTCCCTTGGAAGGGGAGCTGGCCTTGGAGCAAATTTGCGTGTAAGCGAGGGCTTCGTGGTTGTCGGCTCAGCCGTTAGGCCTACCGCTGGGTTGGGCTTCCGCTCGCGTCGCCGCTGGGCTCGGGTGACGACTTCGATCCAATCGGCGTTTGAGCTTGAATCTGTCGCAGTTTCATCACATTCGCCTTCAGTTGGGTCTTGATGCATTAAGTTGTCCTCTGTCTCACTTGCGTCTGTGCTCGGGAGCACGGCGGGGCGGTCCCCTGCGTCGGCGGTCGTACCCGGCATTGGTCGTACCCGTTGTTAAGCCTAGTCCCGCTGGGACGAGGCCTAGCTTGCCGTGGTTCAAAACTGCCGTAAGTTGGCTGAATTCGCACTCACGGGGAAGTGAAATAGTGTCCTCCGGTGCACGAAGCCTAGCTGTCGATGACCGTGATATCCGCTTTGGCCCAAGGAACGAAATTACAGCACTTCTGAGTAAAACTCTGGAGCCCATGCAGAACACGACCGTTCGCTGTAGGCCACCTGGTGGCGCCTCACACTCGCGGAGGCGCGCAAAAGGCTTCTGGCGATGGCGAGCGAGGGGGAGAGAGATAAAGCTTTACTTGATTTCCGGGCTCCAAAAAAAGTGGCTTCAATTCACGCTGTGGAGGTGGTTGGTTGGAAAGCGAAGCTGTAAGGGACACCCACAACGATTACCCATGCGACCTCACTTGAATTCACACACGTGGCTCAACAAAGAGTGAAACCAGAGACTCTGCCAGCCGCTACATAGGATTCACCGGTGCGGCGCCTTGAACGCGGCAGCGTCGGCCACTTCCGGGTCGTCACATGGTATTTTTCATATTTCGTGCGCGGTTTCTTTTTCAGTCAGAATAAATGAGTACGCAATTCGTCTCTGAAAATACCACAGTTAGATGCCTAAGGTACTGTCGGGGACACCTACGAGTGCCTCATTGACACTTCAATGATTGGGACAGTACTTCTCGAGCTAGATCAGAAATTACAATTAATTAATTATATCTCATTAACGAAAAAATTACTGTCCGCTACTCCACTGTAGTGGAGACATTATGCGCTAGGTTTTTTTTAAGTAACGCCTTTGCTCTTTTAGGTGAGGAGTACCTTAGTACCGCACAATGTCCGTCCGCGTCCGTGCGCATAGCATTTACAATCGCAAAATGTCACACGGGGACCGGCAGGATTCGAGCCTGTGTCTTGTAGACCACACAGAGATAGTGTCAGTCGTGTCACCCATTAGGCTATGACCGAGAGTTAGTACCCGAGAGTCAAACGGCTGACTCTCTCGCCTGTAACGGTACGGAGTACCTTAGGACCTCCCAGTGTCCGTCCGCGTCCATCCGAGCGCACACCACCATCAAGCGAAAATCAAGCGAAATTCAATTTGAGCCGTGAGTTGCAGTTTCATTTAGGGAATAATCAAGGTGCAACTCACGGCTCAAATCGAATGACGCTCGGGGCGCAAATCGGATGTCACTCTGGGCGCAAATTGGATGTCATTTCGAATCCCCGTACTCCGCACCCTCGCCATCATCCACGGAGTGGAGATGCTGCCATTTTTGTTAATTTTGATGCAGGATAGCTAGGACACCCTGTATATTGTACATATATGTAGTTATTAGTTGTGCATATATGTACATTTGTATTCTCTCTCTCTCCCTCTCTCCTCTTTTTCCTGTCTGCCTGTATTCCCAATTCCCCACACCCTCCACCAGCAGGCGTTCCGGTGTCCACCCTTAGGTGAGACAAACTACGCCTGCTGGTGGTCTTTCCTTTTCATTTTAACAATAAATTCATTCATTCATTCATTCATTCATCCATTCATTCATTCATTCATTCATTCATTCATTCATTCGTTCGTTCGTTCGTTCGTTCGTTCGTTCGTTCGTTCGTTCGTTCGTTCGTTCGTTCATTCATTCATTCATTCATTCATTCATTCATTCATTCATTCATTCATTCATTCATTCATTCATTCATTCATTCGTTTTTATTGATCAGTTGAGTGCTAGTGCTATCAGTCGAGTTATCAATTGAGTGCTAGCGATCGCCGGCATTAATATCATTGCTGTTTTTGAAACGCAGTTTCTTTAAAGACAATGTCTACCTTAACTTTAAACACCCCTCACAATCTGCGCCTTCGCAGTGAGGAATATACTAGGTCGTCATCGTTACATGCACCTTCATCAAATACTTTTAACTTCCGGTGAAGAACAAAACGATTCCTCTAACATCGCTTGTATATTTTCTCGACAGTCTTCCATAAAAAATGTCAAGTTATCGACCGATAAGATTTTGAACGAGAAGGACGGTACGCCGCAATTAGACTTGGCCATTGCGACGGTGAGTACCGCAGCAATTTGGCGGTGCGACGCTGACGGGACCTGTTTCATGCAATCGTATCTCATTACGGCGCGTATAGTCTGTTAATAAGAGCCAGCCTTTTATGTTTTTTTGTTTTTTTACCTGCCGGTGTGGCTCAGTAAATGAGGCGTTGTGCTGCTTAGCACGTGGACTCGAGTTCGATATCAGCTGCAGTGGCTATTTTTTAGGGGCTCGGGCTGTCGGCGTCTCCTGTCGTCGTCGTCTCATGTAGTCACGGTACAAAAACACCAGGATACTCGTTTCCCAACGCCTCGAGCTAGAGCATAACTCGTACTAGAAGAAAAGTGTATAGCGGATGAAACTGGTTCAGAATAAACTAGCATGAGTTAAAGATTTGTGGAACTCTCCCTCTCCGCTTCAGCAATCGTCAAGCGCAAGAAGGAGCTGTTGGTAGACGGGTTATAATTTGTTTTACACTTGAGTACGCACCGGTTCTCGATGCTATGCCTCATCTGGTCGGGTGGTCGTTCAAGGCAAGAAAAGGCATACTCACCTAGTACCGGGGCCTCGTTGATCACCGGGAAGGAGGCTAGGCGCAGGCATTCCACTGCGCTCGCGTTGACCACCGCCATAACCCCAAACTGGGGCAGATCGTGCATGCAAATTGCTTAAAATTCGGTTCAACCCAAGAGATGGCGCCACTGCCTCAGCGATCGCGCGATTGTCCACTGGCGCTTCTCCGGCGCTCAATCGGAGCGCGCCGTGTGGCAAGAAACAGACTTACAATCTTTGAACACACTTGTACACTGCATGCTTCGCCCCTACCCAGGTTTCGCGTTAGTGGAGATGGCCCGGGATTTTTTATGCAGGCGTATAACGAAGCCCGTGTGTTGTGATTTCGGCGCACGTTTAAGTTCCCCGGTTGGCCTTTATTAATCCGTTGTCATTCACCAAGGCGCTGGATCCTCATAGCCCAAGTCCATGGAGCTTTGGCGCGTAAAACCTAACACCGGAAAATTTTGGTCCGCCCATCTGTTTGTCATGTATATAGTGTCAATCCCTCAATTCTGCTTTCCGCACAAGAGGTTAGACTACTTTTACAACAGTATTACATAAAAACTCCTACAAATCACTAAATCTGGAAACACGCTTCACACTTGTCAAGTTTTTCAACAAAAAAGAAAGCATTGGGGCATATTTTAGGCAAAACATAAATGCACAAGTTGTACTCGCAATGTTATTTTAAAAGTTATAAAGGCGCTAGCTCCCGTGGCTCGTGCCTTGTAGCGACATTCCAACAAGTCCCACAGTAACGAAATGTTTCAGTAGATGGCGCACGACCAACGAAACGCGGTAACATTCAATTGACTCGAGTAAACCGTCACCGTGTTTATCGTGGAAGGAGCGATCGAGACGGGAGGTGGAACACGTGACAGATAGGTGGGGAATGTAAAGAGGCATTTACGTGGCAACGGTGCCTCTTCTACGACGGTGCCTCCTCTGCGACATTCTACGATAATTCCCGGGGCAGTGCTTTGCTTTTTGAGGCTAGAGCGGGTTATCTAAGAGCTTTGTGGGGAAGTATTGACAAAATTATATTGTATGAGTGGTCTGCGGAAAAGAAACAGAAACTATACGGCACATAGTGTTGGAATGCGAGGGTATCCATCCAAACCTACAAGAGGGAAATATTCGGCTTCCAGAAGCCCAAGGATTTAACGGTAGCACAGAAGAAGTTAACTTCAAGGCTGTCGAGGCGACGAAAAGAAGATTAGAATGCTGGTGGACGAAAAGCAGAGAGGGGAATATTGCCTAGGACAGTTACCACCTGTAACAGGGAAAAAAATAATTTCGTGCCTAATAAGCTTTTGTGCCTGCCCTATAGTGTAAAACATGGTTATATTAGTCATTTTTGGTAAGATGACATCATCACCCCGCTACAAAGGGGAAAACAATAGCAATCATTCAATCAATCAATCAATCACTCAATCAGTCAATCAATCAATCAGGCGGCACAAGACTACTGTCTTTACCCGAAATTTGCAGCGGGATGAGCAGATCCGCTGCCACTTTCTTTCTATCTGCCTACAGGTCACAGTGAAACGTGACCTGTACCGTATCTGTACCATCGTCGCAAAATTGTTATCAACCGGGTATGGCCACGGGAACACTCCGGAGGAGGTCTGCCGCGGTAGACACGTATGACACCACAAGGACTGCAAACTATGCAACCAGACGTGTATCTCGTCAATCCCGCCCGAGTTAGTAAAGGTTACGATAGCCCTCCGCCCCCATCTGTCTTATTTCGCGGCGTAAAACCCTTGTACAGATATTCATGAACGACGGGACGGGATTACCAATAAGGAGTGACGTATACCCACAATTCTTTTAATAAACTGAAAGTGTCAGGCTGACAGACAGCACCTTGCAGAGTGCAGTTTGCACTAGCAGACTGCACTCTGGAAAGTGTTTTACTTTATGTAATTCAAAACCTTCTCTTCTAAAAACCCTAACCACGTGCGGCTTACCTAATCTTGTTTTATTTCTTATATTTTCATGCTGCGCTCCCTTCACCACCTTGTCATCCTCCAAGGCGCGTTCGTTTGTGGGAAGGTATAACCACAGACAAAAAGCATGTTTGTCGGTGAAAGTGTTGGAAAACGCCTCACGAGCCGAGGTGGACAGTTGCTTCACGCTTACGTTACTGAAAAGAAAATATACTTGTGCATTACGTCATGTACGCATGAACACGACTGAGAATCACCCGTTGCGGCACCTATTGGATGTTGCCGGCGGCTTTTAACGGATACAGGGGCCGTATAATAATAGCGGGGCGCCTGCCACGAGCGCGCGCCGCCCGCGTCCGCATCCACGCGCATGGGCGCGCCGCGCATGTGTTCATACATCATACCAGCTCCTCTGACCAATGATGGCTCGATTGGTCGGAGCAGCTCTTCCGAAATGAAAAAAAAAAAAAAAAAAAACGGTTTCACCCGAACAGCGGTGCCTTGGCACCCAAGGCAACAATGCAGAATTCAATATCGTTTAAGCATTGTATAAGGGAAAAAATCGGTCAAATATTTGCCGTCGATTCACAGGCGCACGGTGACAGAAGAACAGAGAACGACCAAACGCGTGCGCAGAGGGATGACGCCATCCAAGCCGGCCGCAGAATTTGTTGTGGCGGCCCTGCCTTCGCGCTTTTGCCAACCTCGGTTCCAGCATTAAGCTCCTCACGCTGGCACCTAGATTCCAGGACATCGGGTTTCAAGTTTCAAGTTTCAAGTTTATTTGAGACATGTAAATTACATGGCTGAGTAGGAGGGAAAAAAAAAAGCGGAAGCCTATTCGAAGACTGGTGGTCTAATGCGTTGGAGCTACCCCTGGCGACGCGCCGTGGTATAGAGCGCTCCGGACTAATTTTTGCGAAACGGAGATTTTTAGCGTGCGCCGAAATGCCGAAATTTTGGTTGGGGCAAGGAAGCCTATATGGCATAACACTCCTGCAAACAATGCACTATATTTCAAACAGGAAATCTGTGCGAATCCGTTCCTATATAGTAGTGTTTAAAAGCTTAGTTGCTCAAATTCTCAGCAACATGCCGAGAGATTGTTGCACGAGGGAGTACTGCTCCAGCTGTCCTGATCCGCAGATTTAGTATTTCCCCCTACAAAATTACGAGTAAGGTAAAGGGAATGGCGGAAGTGGACGAACTGGGAGCGGTATATATCCAGGCGAAAACGCGATACGCAGCGGAATGAAACATTAACGAAGGCTTCGGCCACCGGATTCCTTGTGCCTCCAGCAAGTTACACGGATTCCATAGTTGAAAATGCTAAATGATAAACCCTGTGAACGTAAACATTGCTCACAGAGGTGAGAGAAGTCCAGAGAGAACCTTGCGCGTCAAAGCGTATAAGGTTGTTCAACATCCACGAACGTAACGCTTCCCGAAAATCGCTGCTTCCAGGAAGCCCTGCTAGTCGTCAACGAATCCCTGTGGAAAGCGGAGGTGGTCAAGAAGCAGGCTCTTGACGCGGTAAGTACGCCTGCAGTCCATCCGCTAGGATAGCTTAATAAAGCATGGCAGATAACTGTCGGGACTACGATACTCTAGCGAAATCTCACTACTTTCTACCTGTTGAGGCACTCAGTCGCAAGACGGCCTTCTGAGTTTGACAGAAACCTCAGCAAGTTGAGATGAAGTATCGTTTATGACGAACCAGAAAATTTTCCGAACTTCAAGGTGACAACGACATTGTCGATGGATATATGATCCTTCAGCGCATCACAGCTGTGCAAGCAGCGCATGCGCGTCCGCCAGTTCCCGCAACTGTTTATTTGGCGCTGTTCAATGACTATTGGCCGCGAGGCCCACCACTGGAGAGGCCGGCGCTGCGATCGTTTTGACGTCACTTGTAGGATCACCGTTCCTATCTTGCTGCGTAGTTGGCTTGCAGCGCGTGAAACTTCGCTTAGGAAGCGCGTTCTAAAAGTCTTTTCGTGTTAGTTTCCTTCGTTTGAAGTTAATTCTCAGTGCGTCAAGCGCAGTTCGACCTAATGGTGACTGTATAACCGCATCAACTGTGGTAGATTATCCGCAAACACCATGAGCGTCGTGGTGTATTACGCATGCGACCGAAGCATAAGCAGCGGCTTGTTTCCCCGATCAACAATGTGGACTACGACGATCGCCGAGTGAAATTTCTAGATTTTCCTTGTTTGCAAGAAATGTATAAAGCAGGAAATCGTGAAGCGTTAACTGCTCGCAGAAGCACACGCACCCGCCGTGCCTGCCCGCACAGCCGACGGTGCGGCTCGAACCGACGCAGGTCGCGGCAGCAACAACTTGTCGCCGCTTTTTAAAATCGCACAAGTCGTGGAAAAGAAGTTCCAGATTGGTGAAAGACTGAAAGTGGATGTTAGTGTGATGCAAAATTCTGATAGGTAGTGTCATCAGCTGTGGTTTTTCAATGCGATGCTCAAATATCTGCCGCGATTTACGCCGACCAGCCGCGGAGGTGGTCGGTCCTGGCAGCGCCTAGAATTCCTGCATATGCTCCCTACGGGAGCATATGCAGGAACTCTAGCAGCGCCGGCCCGTTCACGCACGGTGCAGCGAGCGGTCGAAGGATGGCTATGCTTGTGCGCAAGAATCGCCCGAGGCCGTGCAGGTATCTTGATCGTCGATCGCTTCAACGGAAATTACCGCGCTTACAGAGTTCCCAGTGCAGTGAAACGTTCTGTTAGGGACTGTCACTCGCAACTCTAACGGCGATGAAATATCTGCTGCGACGCCAAGCCTATAGTTCCCAACGTCCGATTACGTGCATCCGAAGCCGGCTGCGAGCTGTTGGCAAGGCCCTCCCGTCGCGCACGCGCGTGTTGCGTTTGGGTTCCTCTAACTTCTTGGGGGCCCCCAACGCTCGGTTCTCCCATTCCAAATATCCCCATTACCCGAAATCATTAACGACGTGTTTCTCCTCGTACGCAGCCTCGCCTTCTGTAAGCAGTCGTGAGTTTCGAAATTGATGCTTGAGAAATGCCGGCTTACTGTAAACATACAAAACACGCTGCAATTATAAATTACCACGCCGAGCACCTAATGAAAACTAAATATAGCCTTGTCCGAACCCGCTCGAAGGCGTTAAAAACTCGCTTTCATACCGTTCATACATTGCGGACAAGTCGCGAAAAGTAAACATCAGCTGTGCAGAGTACAGGCTACGGCAGTGATCGTTAATCAAATCCGGGCATGACTATAAAAACATCATAGGGGAAATAGGCACTCATGAAGCCAAACTACAGACCATAACAATATTTTTAAGCATGTGCGGCGAAGCAATCTGATCAGCGTTCTCGCGTCATTCATTTACCGGGCAATACGAGCAGTTCGCGCGGTGAGATCATAAGTGAGCGACGCGTTTCCGTCGCTGTTACAAAGTGTTTGCTTGCACACACATGTCCCGTCACAAGTATTTCACAATGAATTTACAGCGTACTTTTCTCGGCATCAGCTGCATCGTCCTTGGCTTTAGCTGGCTGCGTATGTAAGAGACATGTGGGTCGCGATGGTAGCAACTACCTAAACGCGGCGGTGTCGCCGGGAACAAGCGAGTCGCTGATTGCTTGCCCGAATTATTTGGCTTACAGATAACTTTTTTGGTAATTTGTATCAAATCCACAAGAAGCGGGCGAGACGGTGGCCACATGAAAAAAACACTCTTCCGCATACGCACGGGAAATCTGCTGTAGAGACGACAACACGATTCGGCGTCCTACAAGTGACGTCACTCGTAGGTGGCGCCACGGTATGTCCTCGAGGCCAATAACCTGTAGTCAGTCAATTTTTTCTTCTTATTGTTAAAACCTTTATCTGGTTAGCTAATGCAAGTCAAAGACGGCATGATTGATTCGATAAATAAACAGGGCGCTGTCAACTAACTTGACAAGTCCTACAGTGAAAATTTGAATACATGTCGCTGAGTTACACTTGGAGAAATGTAAAGAACCAGATGCATGTAAAAAACTTACTTCAAACATTGCAAGTACATTTTATGACGTATGGTTGGTTTGCGCGAAACCTTGAGCATAGCACACGAATAAAAGGTCTTTTGCGGCATGTCACACCACAACCCATGGAGCGAGAGCCAGAAATAAGCACCTGGCTTGTATTCTGATTCAGAATTTCGCCCTTGCCTGACAGTCTTAACATTGCAACGTGTACGTTTCCTCCTCGATCTTCCACCCCGACTACAACTATATATCTCCGTGTCCGCCATATCGCAGCTCAAGACCAGCGTCGGGGACTGCCGCACTGCGCAGCGGGTGACGCAACTAGGATTCCTGGTGGCATGCAGAATAGTTTCCGACAACATGGTGAGAGGAACCTTTTGCCTCCACCTTTGACGACCGCTATGCTACGTCCGCAACCACCAGGTTCAATTTTTGAGGGGCATATATCCTTCGGGTGGCTTCTACATGTATATAGAGAGGCTCACGTGATGGACAACGTAGTGTTGGTTATAAGCACGCGCGGACGGGGGCATCATTATTTACATCACGTTACATGACTAACTTCGCTTAACTATACTTTATCTTTGCATTCGAAAGCAAGCTATATCTGACGCAACGCATGTTTTCCGTGTACGGAGAGCGCACAATAACAATGGAGCCGATAGGTGCACCAAAGTCCACAGATGTTCGCGAACGTATAAGGTACGTGTAAACGTGAAATAGGTGTGTCTGGGGACTTTTGGTGGTCACGTGTTTATAAAAGACACTGATTTCAGCCCACCGGACTACTGCAATATCAGCTAAGCAGTGTAGTGTGGTCCGTGGAGACTACCTCGAAGGAGCGATTTGGTCGCGTAGCGGATTGCGCCGGAATGTCTGGTTGTCGTGTAGACACTGACAGTGACAAACGGAAATACCTCTCGCGTTCACCCGCATAAATCTTCTTGCTGCACTTTTACGATGTTGCGAAGTATCTGCGTGGCCCAGCGGAAGAAGTAGAACGCCGCAGTGAGTTGCTGTAAACAGTCTTCGATCAGTTTCCCTCTTACCGACCATTGTACCATTATTGTCGCCTGGTTATCATTTGCGACGTCCTCCGCGGAATGCATGCACATGGCATATTTTCTATGCGCCCCATTTTGTGAGAAACGAACCAGACATGACCATTTCAGAAATCAGCGTCAGTGACGACGTAAAAATGGACCCTGCAACACTCTTTTCAACATTTTCCAAATCCTAAATGCTTGCAGAACGTAGTAAACAAACACAACGAGTAATTAGCCTCAGCCAGAAATTTTTGCTCCATGCCCATCAAATAAGTGAGAAACGTGCTCAAAAGTTTTTTTTTTTTTTTTTTTTTTTCTCTCTTTTGCGGTCTTGGCGTTCTTCGAGCGCTCGAATTACGTCATTACAGCGGTATAGCGGCTATTGGCCGGCTTTCCTTCTGTTTCGGCCATGAACGCATTCGACAGTCACTTTAAAAAATGTCTGACGATTCCGTGCGCATAGCGTCTGTGTCTCAGAAAGTGATCGCGCGTGATGAGCGAAAGCACGACGGCGCGCGCTACTCTGCCGTTATCTCGCAGCGCATCGGCCCAAACGAGCATGTTTTGTAAATCGTGTTTGAACCTTTCGCGCAAATGTCACGTGGTTCAGATGAGCCACGCAACGAGTACGGCGACGAAGGACCTGAAGGACAGATGAACGTGCAGCACGCAGAACTTGAAAGTTTCCTTTCTCGAGTGCCACTATATAGGCGCGGATGGCGGTTTTCACACACCTGTCCGGCGCAGGCTCGGCTATTGCCCTCCCCCTCACAATTTCGCGACACTCTCCTCCTCCTCCGTTTTCTTTCAGTGTTCTTTCTTCCCATCGTTCGCTCGGTTACAACGCCGCCGCGAAACCATAGTAGCGACGGCCGAAGTGCTGTGCACTAAATGAAAGCCACAAAAGCAAAGAAGAAGCGATGGGCGTATCTGCTGCAACGAGCAAAGCACGCAGTGCGGCTCCGTGTTTGTGATAACTATAGCTTTGGCGGTGCATACAGGCGCGAAGGAAAGAGTGAGAGTATTTATCGGAAGCGTTGCAGAGTTCCTTTAACGACCGATTGGAGCGTCGTGTGCTGTGCTGTTCTCGTGGCGCAGAACGGGCTGTGGCTGTCGCTGTTCTGCTGCCTGCTCTGCATGTTCGTCGCCATCCCGGTGACGCTGATGCTCAGCCGCTACTTCCTGCGTATGCGGAGCTACACGGTGAACGGACAGGCCGCCGACGAACTGTACGTCCCACCCTCTTTACCCATCTGCGACTCCGTGGGGAGGGTAACGGGGCGTCTATAGGCTCCGCTAGGTGGAATTCTAGTCCTGTGTGCACACTGTAAAAACAATCCGTAATTTCACGGACAAATTACGGACCAGATGGCCGTAATAAAACAGAGCCGTGTTCCGTTTGATGCAGAACAAAGAAAACACCCGTAATTTAACGGAACTGCGCTCCGTCCCTCAGTATACGGATGCTCTCTCCGTTACACGCCAAACGGAATCTTTTTCTGCTTTGCAAAATACGGGCGTTTCCTCTGTATGATGCAGAACAGAAACAGATCAGTTTATTAATAACTGCAAGAAATATATTGTCGTGTCGATCGTCGGGAATCGATCGAGAAGCGAAAACTGCGCCCCGACAACATTCGTGGCGTAATGATTGCGGCTCTGTTTCGTTAGTGTCTAAAGTGTAGTAAACTTAGTAAGGACCATGAGGCCCATACCGCTCAACACGAGCGATGTATCTTGTCTTTACGACGCTCTGGCGACGTCGCTGCCCGGACCTGCAAACTGCACATGCGTGTGTGACCGGCGCACTTGTAGAAAATATAAGGTCATTTGCGTGCAGAAGCAGAGTTGCAGAAGGTAATTTAGCTCTCAAGGAATCAATATCGGCCGAAGTATTTAGCCTAAAGCTTAAAACCAAGGCACAGCAAGCACTATTCATGCCGTGCGAAATCGCAGTCGCAGCCAGTCACACACATTTTTGCGAGCGCTTTCTCGAAACAGCGGAGTTGATGGCGATCAACTATTGTGGGGGCTTCGCGGAACCTTACTGCGCAAGCGCTATTTAAGAAATCTGTAAGCCAGCTAGTAAACACCGATGTATGGCACACGCAGGGTGGGCATCCATGTAGTATACAGGTTGTTCGGTACAAGTGCAGCGTTCGTGCGGTGGTGCAGTGATCTCGCGCGTGGTGCCTATTCGATCAACGTCGCTGGTTCGATTCCTCGTCGAAGTATTTTTATTTTCTTTTCTGAAGGCTCTATTAATTACGGAAAGACGTGCTTTTTGAAACGGAGTGTTTGTTTTGTTACGGCCTTTCCGTACTACGGAATGTCCGTTCTTAAAATTCTTTCGGTTGTCTAAATTACGGAAATGTGTCCGGCAACATTTTACCAGCAGCTTTCTCCGTAAAATTGGCCATTTTTTTTACAGTGCATGCTGAGTGTATACTCGGTGACAACTTAAGACCGGCACCAGAAGTTGCCGCTGTGCCTTATCACCGTAGCCGGATGTTTCTCCGCGCGGCGCAAGTAGGGCGTTACTGGGAATATTTTGAACATGGCGTGAGCCGTTCCCGTGATTTTTTGGACTTAATATGCTTATAAACGACTCCAGTGACGACAAACAAACTGCGTGAGACAAGGCAGACGATATCACGCATTCGTAGCAAACCCCTTTCAAAACGCGCGCGCACTGACGTCACGGGTCCGGCGCTTTGGCGGAGTGATACACTACATGAGGTGGTGCCGTTCTTGAGTTGTAACCGAGTATAGCGATTCCCACAAAAATTCCCCCGCATTTCCCCGAGGGGGAGAATGTGAAAGTGCGAATGCACGGTTGTCGGCCCGCTTGCGGCGCTTGCGCTCGGCCCCCGCAGCCCACCGCCTCGCCGCCTTCTCTTCCATCTCTTCTTCCATCGGGTTTGTAGTATCACGTGTACACCACGCAGTTATCAAGCCGCTATAACGCCGCTGAGTCGCCAACGCACGCCGCTGACGACGTAGTTTGAATGCGTTAAAGATATAAGGCGCGTCACTAACACTGATATCACCGTCGCGTCCGTGGCTTGGTCGGTTGAGCGTCGCGCTGCGGCCGCAAAGTCCTCGGATCGAAACCTGGCGCCGGATGCTGTTTCTTTTTTAAATATAGAGGAGCACTGCGGACGCCGACGCCGCCGCCGCCGCCGCCGCCGGCGGTGGATGGTTTGGGGCCGCTTATAAAGTGCATTCGCACTTAAACTACACCCGACAATTAATTACAGCGGACGTTAAATGTGTTAAGAAGGTGGGGAGCAGCCAATAAACGCCGCGGGGTGAGGGGGATGCGTAAGGGGAATGAAGCGAGGCGACGGAGACTTTAGTTCATTTCACAAGCTTTGTGCAGCACGGTACACGCTACATTGTTGTCATCGATTCTCCCTTTGAGCACGTCTAACTCACCGTGATATTCTACGGTGGCCCGGTGAAGAAGCGTGACAATAGGCCTGGGATCTTGCGGTTCGGCTGCCCAGAGGAATGACGCAAAACCCCTCCCAAAGCCCCAATGCCTGTTGTCGTTTTCCTTCAGCCGGCCTGGAGGGTAGAATGTCATGGTGAGTTAGAAGTGCTCTGTGGGCGGAACCGTACTTTGTCGGTTGCCTAATTACTGATTCAGCTTGTTAAAGCTTCTCATGAAATTTCGATTTTCGAATTAACTCATACAACCTTACTCATCTAAAATTACTCGTGAAATTTTAACATGCAGCCCAGCTGTACGTCTCTATACCCCTGCTACACGAGCGTTTCGAAGGCCTTCGAGTCGAATGTCATTTGACTCAAATGACACCTTTGAGCTGCTACACAACGTTTTTCAAAGGCATGTGGTTTAAATGGTATTTGAGTCAACGGAGCACGACAACTGACCTTTGAGATTCTCAAAGGCCTTTGAAACACGAACGGTCGTACCCTCGGGCTCAGTTTCTGCAAGCCGTAATAACAAAAACAATTATTTACGAGTAAAAGTGTGTGTTTGAAGTGCGAGATCTTCATAATTTTTCACTTGTTCACTTGTTTTCGTTCTCTGTCACTCGTTCAACGATTACGAGGTAACTTGGTACTCTCAACACCGGCGGTGCGAAAAATGACAAAGAAACTGGCTGCCTTGTGCATGTTTTGTGCGCGCTTGTATATAGTTATCAATTTAATCTCTAATAATTGCTTTTTTGCCCATTTTAACTCTAAAATTACATATTCGCCAAGAACGAAACATGCCAGCACTGGCGACACCAAAACATGGCGGGCGAACGCGGAAACTTTCAACTGCCTTTGAGAATGGTCGTGTAGATCGACAGAACTCCTTCCAGTTCGAATGACATTTGAAATTTCGATGGTTATTCGACTGAAATGTCCTTCCAAACGCTCGTGTAGCACAGGTATAACACACGTTATATGATCTAAAAAGTAACGTACTTGCTTCTAACAAACAGTACAACAGTACATGTTTCTAACAGACGTTGTAGGTTTAAGGCCACAACGCACTCACTATAGGCCAGCTACAGTCGGTCAGTCAGCCGTCGTGGCGTATGCGTGCGTACTGGTCTCGCATTCTGCAGTCCTTGTGTTCCATTATTGTCCGCACCCAAATTTAGCCGATTTTCGTTTCAACTCGATTACTTTACTTTTGTTGTTGTAGCACCCTCGGCCATTTTGGGGCCCGTCCCTTGGTCAAAACTCAGGATATTCGACCTAGCCAGTTTACTAATGTTCGCGCATTAATACAAATCGATTCATTAAAAACAGTAGGGGAAAAGTCAGAATTCCTTACAGAAACATGCGATACAGAAGTTACGAATAGGAAAACTCACAAAATGGTCGATGAATTGGCTGAATGAGCATTTGAACGCAGCAATCTAGCTCAAATACTAATGACAAAAAAACGCTTACAAACGAACACTCGAAACACTTATGGCCGTACTTTCAGTCGGTCCTCAAATAAATGTGTTTCCTTGACTCGGTTGAGTGGAGGATACGGCACTGTTTTTACATGCCAAAATCGCTTTCATTCAAGAAACTGGAGGCCCGGTTGGAGGAGGGGTTCAGGATGCCAGGATTAGTGTCAATAAGTGGAACACCGATAGGAGCTTCGATAGAAAGGACTCCTTCACACTTTAGGCGGTTCAGAACGTCTTATTCGCGCTCATTTTCCGTTCAGCCATTATTCATACCAAACAACTACCACTCGTAGAAGATACCAGTTTTACCTAAGCTTCAAAAGTAAACACATTGCAACCTGCACGTGTCAACAAGTGCCGGTGGCTTTTAGCACTGCGCAGATGTTTCCCCAAAAGTTAAGGTATAAAGACAAAAGCTATAAATGTTCCAAATTCCTCGCTCGCTTGAACTGAAGAATTTAGAAAAATCCGGAAACATCGTAGACAAGCAGTGTTGTTAATAAACAATAATACGCAACTGTACTGAGCTTTGCCCATTATTAGAATACAGAAACACTATTGTTACGTACACCGCTATGTTACATACATATCTACATTATTAACGAATATTAAGAAATTGTACCACACATACTAACAAACATCGCAATAGTCTAAATTCCAGTCTTATTGTTATATCCATCTGATAAATAAAATATAACAGCAGCTAAGCAAAATGTTAACACAACACACTAAACTATTTTACTTGCTCATTTTTTAGGTACTAACTCGCATACGACACTTTATCACGTGCAAAGCTCCTCTTTTTTTCAGAAAGTTTTGAATTTAAATTACGTCATATTTTGTTAGTTTAGTGTTTTAGTTAAGTGTTACAGTTTCTTTCGTTCTCGTTTTTGCCACTTTTTTTTTTCAAAATCCCGCAATGGAAGATCTAAGACAGCATGAATTCCCTCAAGCTCTCCTAGTAATGTTTCCAGCATCACTTAGTAATGTTTCTATTAGTGGCCCCCATGCCCGCAAACTCATTTTCAATCTTTTTTTTATTTGTCATTTACTCCTTTAGTGTACAAGGCCAGCAGCAAGCCAGGTACGTTGACTCCTGAACAGTACTTTTTTTGTTTTCTTTTGCGATAAACAAGCGCTTATGTTGCGTTAATATTTTATCTCGTTCAGGATCAGGCAAGAAAAGCATATGAAGTAAGTACGTACCTCCGCGTCAAGACTTCGCAAGCAGGGAAATAGAACTGGCCATGTACAGGTGCCGTCATAAGTAACTGGAACAAGGGTTTGTGAATATCACGAAATATTTGTCTTAGTGGCTTTATAACAGCCGGTTACCGGTTTACAGGAAGCTTTTTTTCTGTTAGAAATGACTCCTTTAAATTCACAATAATTCAGCCAAGCAGCAGTTCCCAGAAGAAAAAATTTCTGTAAATGTACGAGACCGAGTTCTAATTACTTTTGACGGCATCTGTGCGCAGTGTGTATGGCGTCACCGTCCTTCGTATCACATAGATTCGCCGTTCAGTCCTTGGAGGAGCCATGAAGACTACAGATATATTTGTACTATAGGAAAGACCTAGCCTCTCATAATTCGCTCAACTACATTCTGCATGACAGACCTGGCTGGCTCCCCTGCTCAACGTAGACGTCCGTCGCCCAGGAGGCTCTCTGACTTCATGACGACTATTTCCGAGGAGATTCTGGCCTCCTTTTAGAACAGCGATACCTCAGCCTGCAATTTTAACACCAAATTGTTTTATGGCGGGGTACACACACCTGACCGACGTCATATCCGTCAAGGAAATTACATCACCAGAAAAAGTTCCATTGGCGCGGCGGCTCTACGTTTCGAGCCCACGATCACTCTGGCCGCAACGGGAGGTGTGAAACACTCTGCCGACTGAGTCATCAAGTTTTTTTGCGTTTTTACATACTCACAGCAGCAACATTACAATGCAGGACAAACCGACACACGTGCGGCGCCACCATCCGGATATGTTGCCGGACTTTGGCATACGAACAAAAGCAACAACGCTAAACTGAGCCATGAACTCATGCCTGGATAGCTAGCTGTGCGAACGCACCCGAAGTCCTTCCCTCTAACTTGTCCATTCAGATAGTGCTGCCGTCTAGGAGAGGTGAAGCGAAGTAGTGCGTCATGACGCTAATGAGCGCCGATAGTTGGCGCCTCGATAGGGCAGCGTGTAGCAGCGGAAGCTGGTGTATTTATTCGTCCGCCTCCTATGTAGAATGCCGCTCAGCTTGTGGAACGCCGCCGCTGCGTTCCACAAGCTGAGCTCGTCGCAACGCAAGCGTCTGGCGTACACGCCACGGAGCAGGACCAATGCGGTCGCACCTTTGCCAAGCGACCCACCAGCACGACGTCGCTCGCCAAGCACACCCACAAGACTGCCGCCGACCCGCAACTCCTTTCGCTGTAGCGTACTGCGACTTCACCAAACGACTCACTGACAACCCGTTCGGTTTCGTTCGCATGGTTTGCGAGCGCCTGGCGGGTTTCAATCGGATTTACGCAATGCTCCGGCGAGTGCAATCCAGTGTCTAATGTTGATGCGTCTAACGGTGCCATACCGACGAAATATAAATAGCGATGTGCAAGTTCATATCGATGCACATTAAACATTCGAATGCTCCTGAGAAGGCACATTTCAATTCCGTGTTTTACCGATTCCTATGAAAAAGGGATCAACCACATTTTTTTACCTTCCCGCAAACCACAACCACCACCACCACCTGGAACGAGGTAGCTGACTGAGCAGTAAACGTGTCTCTCTCTCTCTCTCTCTCTCTCTCTCTCTCTCTCTCTCTCTCTCTCTCTCTCTCTCTCTCTCTCTCTCTCTCTCTCTCTCTCTCTCTCTCTCTCTCTCTCTCTGTCCGATCGACGAGACGCTTGCACAAAAAAAATCGAAAGTAAATGTAATATAACATAAATACGTCCATCTCTTGTCAAATTTCGCATTTTCATCATTTCGTTTCACAGAGGACGCGTGGCATTCCTTTGATCTTTTATAATCTCTTTTTCAGGCGCATCCGAGAAGTGAGGTAAGTGGCGCCATCTAGCCGGCGCGTTGGCACGTCGATCTGGATGAAAGGTAGCGAGGCGAAAGCGGCAAAACATTTACTCTTGCAAAACAATGCTCAGGATCAGTGCTACCGCGTCCTGATCGGCTAAACCGGGAAATGACGAGAAAAGATCACTGCCTTTCCACTATGTGAAGGTGGATGACCAGCGGCTGTCTACAAACTCCCGCTCAATCCGCGCCGAGGAAGCGCTCAACGGGATTGCACCCTCGGTGTAGCGATGGGTATCGGGCTTACGCGTGTCTGCGTGGCCCGATCGTCGTCGGTGGACTTCTCCCGCCGCGATAGCCCCCATGGCCACCTTTTTTTTTTTTTTTTTCTGAGTAGGCTTCACTGTGAAACACACATTGTGGGAAAACGAGCTTACAAAGTACAAGTTTACGCCGATCTTCATTTCTAAACTGAAATGAATTGCTGGGAAGACTTTTTTTCGGGGGCGATATACGCCATCTCATATGAAAGTACGAAGCGGGCGTCCTTTCTTGTTCTGTACACGCAAAAAACAGGGAAGTTAGCGAGAACAGCGCCGCTGTCAGAAATCACTTGCTCCGATTACACCACGTTAGTGTGACGAGTTCGCTGCAGCTGTGATGGCACATTGCTAAGCGATACGAGTTTTCGTGCGCTCATGCCGCGTCCCTGCAGTATACTTATTTCGTAAAGCCATCGCAATTCCTTTTATAGTAACCCCGCTGTGCGATTTCCATAAAACCACGCCCTCTTCTACCAACGCGTACCGCAATTTTTCCGCGGCAACTATTCGCACCTGCACAATCTTCGTTGGCGCTCCATCTCCCTCTCGCCGTGCAGCTGCGTGCTCTCCCCGTTGCCATAGCAACGGCCATCAATAAGGGCAACCGAACACAATCTTGAAGGGTGTGCATGACGGGCTTGCCACTGTAAAACCGTTACCATTGTGGGCTGATCCTTTGCTGCTATAGTAACGTGTAATCCTGGTGCTATTACAGGAGTACTGACACGAAATTTTTTGTGTTACGTTTTTTCGCTGCTATGAATTCCTACCAGCCCACTAATCATAGAATGGCGCATTAGGCTGTCGATTGCAGCGTAAACAATCATTTACGGCGTCGTTTATTCTTGTCACTTTCGGTTTCGACAAAACGAACGCCGAGTGGTCACCATGACAGGAGGGCGCCCCTGACGCCACCATTCTTGTCGCGCTGCTGTCGGTCTGGAGTCTGTACGCGCGCCCCCAGACCGGCCGAGGTGTTTTACAATCCCCACACACGCGCCCGGGCAGCATGAAGTCAGTCCCAGAACCATGACGTGTACACACGGCCTAGCAGCGCGCGCCAAGCGCAGACAGCGCGTCGGCTACGTCACGGGAGCCCCGACGTCGGCAGTTTGAGGCAAGGAGCAGATGAGTAGTAGTAGTAGTGGAAAACATTTATTGATCTCAAATAAAATGACGGTGTATTCTGAGTCGTCGGACGAGGTGGTTCCCTGGTTTCGGGACCCATATACGGCGAGCAGCTCCTGGCCCCGGCCTGGCCGCCAGCTCGAGCTGGATCGGCAAGGCGGGGCTGGACCGTATAGGTCTCCCATCGCTCATGGGGTATTGGAGGGTGGAAAGGGGACTTGAGTGAAGGCCACTCCGTCAGGATGTGTGCGAGAGTGCCTATGTTATTTGTGCAAAATGGACAAGTATCCTCTATCCTCTTCGGTTTCTGGATAGAATTTATTCATCAGGACAGGGTGTGTAAGTGAACCCGCCTGAATGCGCCTGATGGTTGTTTGTTGTTCTCTGCTGAGGGTGCGGTGCGGCTCGGGGAAGGTGCGCCGATCCTCCCTATACTCGGAGGTAATCTCTCTGTATGTGAGCACCGGGTTGGTGGTGTCGATGTCCTGCCCTGCCTGGAGGATCATCGCTCGGGCATGATAATCGGTTATGACGTTGCCGGCTACCTCTGTGTGGGCAGGCACCCATACGAGCTCTACGGCTCGCTCCGGTGCCCTGTTCTTCGTTAATATCGCGGCTGCCTCTGAGGAGATACCCCTTTCCTGTAGCCGCCGAAAGTTCTTTTGGAGTAGGTGACCACCACCCTTGCGCCCGGTTGGACGAGCGCCAGGGCTATGGCCCCCTCCTCTGCTGTCGCTGACTCTCTGCTGTTGACTTCAGCGCTGTTTATCAACCGTTCCCCGTCGGTTACCACCGCCGCTGCTTTGCTGCTGCAATTGACGAGGGTCGTATCCCAGTATAGGACTCCCTCCATTCGCTGCATTTCGGTATTAATCGCCTTAGCTCTGGCTTCTCTCCTGCCATCATTTTCCCCCGGCGTCGTGTTCCGGGGTAAGGGCTTGCTGGCGATTGTTGTCAGCCATTCAGTTGGGATGGACCTCTTGACTGTTGCTCTCTTCTTACGCCACCCTATCTTATCCAGCACCGCACGGTCATGATTTGTCGGGCTCAGGCGGAGTCGCTGGTTAGACAGGTGGTCTTCTATGAGTTCGTCGACTGTGTTGTGTGCCCCCATGGCTTGAAGGTACTGGGTCGACGAATAGATGGGTAGGCCGAGGGCTTGCTTGGTCGCCTTTCTGATGATGGTATCGAGTGTGTTTTTTTGCGTCTTGTTTAGATTGAGATACGGGGCCGAATATGTTATCCTGGATGTAATGAATGCCTGCACCAGTCTGAGGGCGTCGTCTTCCTTGAGTCCTCTGTTTCTAGTTGATACCCCTCAGCATGACTAGGATCTTCTCCGCGCTGGTCTTGATCTTGTCGACGGCGGCGTGTGCTTTGACGTTGTCTTGTATTAGGAGACCGAGGATTCTACATGTGTCCCTCGGCTTGACTTTGGTGCCGTCAATTTGGATGTGGATGTCTGGTGGGGGCTTGCTTGCGGTGCTTGCCTGGTTGGATTACGAGGAGTTTCGACTTCTGCGGCGCGCAACTGATTCCACAGGTCTTCGCGTACTCGTGCACTGTGAGTGCTGCCGCCTGAAGTGTCTCCTCCATCCAGCCGTCGGAACCCGCTCGCTCCGTCCATATAGTGTCATGCTGGCCCGCTCTGGGCTTTCTCGTGCAGGCAAGGATTAAAATGGATTTAAAATATGTTATACTGAACCGTTGCTGTGGAAGCTTGCTGAGAGATACCTCCCGATAAAAAGGGAGCATTGTACATAGTTATCTCAGCTTTGACATTTCGTGTTACTACTCCTTTAAGGCGAAAGAGATGCGTTCGGCACCCACTGCATGAGCGTCTTCGTGAGTGAGTGAGTGAGTGAGTGAGTGAGTGAGTGAGTGAGTGAGTGAGTGAGTGAGTGAGTGAGTGAGTGAGTGAGTGAGTGAGTGAGTGAGTGAGTGAGTGAGTGAGTGAGTGAGTGAGTGAGTGAGTGAGTGAGTGAGTGAGTGAGTGAGTGAGTGAGTGAGTGAGTGAGTGAGTGAGTGAGTGAGTGAGTGAGTGAGTGAGTGAGCGAGCGAGCGAGCGAGCGAGCGAGCGAGCGAGCGAGCGAGCGAGCGAGCGAGTGAGTGAGTGAGTGAGTGAGTGAGTGAGCGAGCGAGCGAGCGAGCGAGCGAGCGAGCGAGCGAGCGGAACGAATTGTAGAGTGAAACATCCCTGTACATACCCAGAAAACAGTTGGTTTTTCGCAGTGTGTTTGACCTTCAAGCTCAGCCAAGGGCAAGCCAGTGCCTCGTGAGGTTGCGCAGTGAAAGCGGCCAATCACTCGTTCGTTCCAAGGGGTGGAGTAGGGGATAGGAAAGGGGAAAGAGGAAGGGTGCGTGTTGTCATAAAATGATACAAGGGGGTGCTTGCTGCATCAACGTTTACTGCACGTTCGCTCCTACAACGGCGTCAGCGCCGAGCAGTACGTGTTACGGTTTGCGTGCTCTGGGCTCGGAAACCGAGCTTAGTTTAACCGAGTTCAACCACGCCAAAATTTCTAGGTCAGAGTGCGTTCACGAAAAGTAGTACGTAATGCCCGTAGCGTAAAACACGTGCCGGTTCCGTCGCGCATGCGCTCTGCTGCTCGCATGCAGGGACCACATCCTGCAGCAGAGCCGCGAGGCGCGCTGCCTGGTGATGAGCTTCGACGCGGCGGACTCGGCGCCCGTGCTGCCCGCGGTGTCGGCGGACAGCGGCAGCCCCCAGCTGGCGCGCATCATCCCCACGGCCGTGGTGCGCCGCGTGGGCGTCGACGACCCGCACTTGCCCAGGGGCCGCCCGTCGCCCTTCGGCCGGCCGGCGGACGCCAGGCGCATGTGTACGCACACTTTGCACCAATGTTGATTACATGGAGCCATGTACGGGGCGGTACGACGATAATTGGAACACTCTAAACTTTTTTAAACGCGGAACATTTCTTAGGCTCGCCTGGTCCTCCGTCATTGATGGCGGCGCCGTCCACACGCTCACTGCGCATGCGCAACTCTCCTCCTTACACCCACAGCTCCGCGACACTACACTATAAAAAAAAAGAAGTAGTTAGCGGCGCCCGGTTTCGATCCCACGACTCTCTGGCCGCAACGGGAGGTACGCGGTGCTCTTCCCACTACGCTACAAATCCGGGACAGGAGCAAGTGCTACGAACGCGCCTTATGTCCTTGACTCATTCAAACTACGTCAAGAAGCTACTGATACAACGAAGGCACGCGAAGCTGAACGTCAACGGAAACGACGAACTGAAAACTTTAGAGGGTGATGCTGAATTTCCCATGGGAAAGCTGTGTCGGGAAGCGCCACGCGCCTTGCAGCTCAACCAGCCCCGTCCGCAGCGCCTCTGATGCTGATTGTGGCAGGATGCCCCTAGGGATTGGCCAACCAAAGAATCCATCACGAGATAGGTTCGCGTTCAACCACCGTCGTCATCTTCCCGTAGGGGAACCGCCGAAGAAGAAGAAGAACGAGAAGACAAAGCTTCGAAGAGGAGGGCGTGTACGTTGCTCTCAGCCGGTGCACCAATGTCAACAACCTTTAACTCACCAAAGCTGACTGAGACTACCGATTCTACCACAGAGACAACATCGACAAGGACATGATGGACGAGTTTCGGCGCCTCGAGAACCACCGCCTACTCACCGTAACACAACAGCACTTGCGTGCCTTTGCCACCGGTGTGGACCCTGTAGGGGCCGCTGGCCACTCTGACACGTGTGAGCGAGCGCGCGAGAGCGCCTGACGTGGAGCGCGTGCTCCGACGCTTCTGGAATAAAGGCAGTTCCATTCTTGTTGCTGAACGGGTCGGTCGTCTCTCTCGTGGGATCCGAACATGGTGTCAGAAGTGTTCAGCCATGCCTAGCGACCCAGATGTTCCCGTTCGGCGCCTCCGGAGTACAAGCGCCGGCCCCATTTGTGTTCACAAATCCGGGAGAATGGCCTACGTGGATCGCCACATTCGAAGATTATGTCTTCACGTCTGGCCTCGACTCTGCGGACGACGAACGAAAGGTTCGAACGTTACTCTACGTCATGGGACCTCAGACGCGGACCTTGCTTACTTCGCTGGGACTATCGGCACCGGAGTCGCAACCCTTTGCCACAGTCAAGCAGACATTGACCCGTCATTTCGTTCATCCCGTCAACGAGATCTACGAAAGTAGACGCTTCCACCGCCGAACGCAGCAGCCTGGTGAGTCAGTAGATGCTTTCTACGCGGAGCTTCAGAACCTGGTCAAGCGGTGCAGTATACAGCCAGACAGAGAAGGAGACACTGGCGATAACATGGGCTATAACGCGGTTCGACCAGTACCTGCGTGGTCTCTTCTTCACGGTGGAGTCTGACCATCAACCCCTTGTAGCTCTTCTCGGACATAAAGACCTCGATCAGCTACCACCAAGGATTCAGCGCATGCGCATAAAGTTGATGCGCTACCAATTTCAAGTAAAGTACGTGCCGGGGAAGTTGCTGGCAACTGCAGACACGCTGTCCAGAGCTCCCTGCGATACCGCTCCCCCCCAAATTAGTAAATGCTGTTGAACTCTTTATTGGGGATGTCTTCTACAAAGGCCTCTCAGCACCAGTAGCAAGCCGCCTTGAAGAGATTCGACAAGCCCAGCTACACGACGAGGAATGCCTCGCAGTCAGTGGTTTCATAGAAAATGGCTGGCCAGACAAGAGCAAGGTTCCAGTTCACCTCGTGCCATTTTGGAAGGAAAGGGCAAGATTGAGCACTTTCAATGGAATTATACTTTTAGACCGCCGCTTAGTTATCCCTCGGGCGTTGCGAGCCAATTTGCTGGCCCACCTTCATGATGGATATCAAGGACTTCGCCGGTGCAAGGAACGAGCAAGAGAAAGTGTCTGGTGGCCTGGGTGCAACATGCACATTGAACACACGGTTACAAGCTGCGAACAGTGCGCAACCAACAGAGTGGTGAACCCCGAACCACTCATGCCTACAGCGACACCGGATCGTCCGTGGCAACATCTTGCGATCGACCTATTCCTATGCAAAAGCCGTTAACACCTTGTCGTCGTAGATTACTACTCGCGGTTTCCCGAAGTAGTGTCCCTCACTTCCACGACTAGCGTAGCAGTGATAAACGCGGTCAAGAGTTGCTTCGCGCGGCACGGGATCCCTGATGTCGTTCGGACAGACAATGGACCTCAATTTTCATCAAACGAGTTTGCCAAGTTTGCTCAAACGTACGGTTTTCGCCATGAAACCAGCAGCCCGCGGTACCCGCAAAGCAATGGCGAGGCGGAACGCATGGTACGGACGGTAAAGTACCTTCTGGAAAAAAGCGATGACCCGTACCTGGCACTCCTATCCTATCGGGATACACCGGGACCATCCGGATTTTCCCCAGCCCAGCTTCTGATGGGACGCAATCTTCAGACGCGGCTTCCGAGTCTTCCAGAACGCCTGAGTCCACATACCCCAAGTCATCGGGAGTTCAAGAATAGGGATGCTGCCTATAAATCCCAACAAGCCAAGGCGTTCAACTCTCGACACCGCGCTAGTCCGTTGCCACCTTTAACAGCAGGTGACCGTGTATGGGTGAAGGATCTAAATTGCCCAGCGACACTCCTCAGCCCAGCTTAAAGGCCTCGCTCATTCGTGGTCGAAACACCAAGGGGCGTCGTACAAAGAAACCGCCGCCACTTGGTACGGTTCCAGCCCAACGCGACGAAGGACTCCACGTCACACGAGGGAGAAGAGTGGACGGGACACGAAGAGGAAGAGAGTACGGGAAGATCGCCAACTTCGCCAACTTCTGGGACAGTTTCTGTTCCTGATTCGGCGCGGTCTCCAGGCAGCTACCGCACGAGATCTGACCGAGTGGTCCGGCCCCCGCAAAGACTGAACTTATAGCGTTTCGAGTGCACCCCTTTGTTATAGTCTAAGAAGGGAGATGTAGGGGCCGCTGGCCACTCTGACACGTGTGAGCGAGCGGGCGAGAGTGCCTGACGTGGAGCGCGTGTTCCGACGCTTCTGGAATAAAGGCAGTTCCATGCTTGCTGCTGAACGGGTCGGTCGTTTCTCTCGTGGGCTCCGAACAGACCCGGACGCGGAATTCCCTCTGGCGCTAGTAAAAACCAGATCACTCAACATAACGGCAACACAATGGAACCACACGGAACCGCCACGATTCTTCGCATCCTCATCAGGGTTCCCCACGGGAAGATGGTGTAATTTTATTTCCTGAGCGAACCGCCGCTCTGTTCGCGCTCAAACTTCACACTAAGGTCAATTTTGTTTGACACCGGGAACAACGACAGCACTTGCCTGTTTATGTTATTCATTTTTTATTTATTTAAAACATACTGCAAGCCCATTGAAGGGCCCAAGCAGGAGAGGCATCACAAGGAAGAAAAAACATTTAGGCGCAATATACATGGCACACTGATCAAAATAGTTTGAACAAATACAGGAATGCACCAAAGTTGAAAATAAAATAAAAGAATGATTGTAGCTTGTGGGAAAATGGCGGCCGATTAGGACGTGCGAGCCAGCGCAAGCTGATCTTGGAACGACGGAACCACTTGGGGCATGCAGAGTGAAACGGACGACGGGGATTCACGGTAGGAAGGACCCAATGTGGCTGCAGATGATCAGAAAATCTCTTTCGTCCCTTGTTTGCGATGATCACGAATAGTTGCATAACAGCTCAATCACAATAAAATATTCCCACGGTTCATCCTGGCGGTTGTGGTTTGTGGGAAAAGGAAAGGAACTGGGGGTATTTTCGAGCTCGGCAGGGAGCTCACCTGCATACAACCATACAACCTAGTTCGGGAAATTGTAGGTAGAGGGGGAGTGAAAGGATAAAGAAGAGGGAGAGAGAGAAAGGTATAAAGAAAGGATAAAGATTAAGAAATAGGGCTCTCAGTCCGGGCACATCAGTCAGACAGAGCAGTCCGGGCTACGGCCGCGGCATGAGGCCGGTCGTCTCCATATAATGGAGCAGATGGGCGGAAACTTCCCGTTGGGTTGCCGCAGGCCCCTTCGGGAACAGAAGGTCCTCCATGCAGGCACTGGGAGGGCCTCGACGCTGGAGCGCTCGGTGGAGCTCTGCTCTCGGCGCCGCGTGGTGGGGGCAGAAGCAGAGTAGGCGCTCCAGAGTCCCCAGCTCTGAACAATCCGCACATGTAGGGGAGTCCTTGCGCCCGTGTCGGTGCAGACACTCCGCCACATTGCAACAGTCGAGCCGCATGCAGAGCAGCAGGCAGCAGGCGTCTTTGCTGATGCGTGCAGGCAGCGGCCGCGGTGCCAGGCCTCACGGTTCATCGTCTGCTACCTCACTTGGCTCCTTCCTGCCGTGGAAGAACCGTGGATCCCCATCGTCCGTTTCGCTCTGCACACCCCAGGGGGTGCCGTCGTTCCAAAATCAGCTTGCACTGGCTCGCACGTTCACATCGGCCGCCATTTTCCCATACCGGAAAATCGTTTTAAATGCAGAGCATTTCAGTAACTCACGATGTCACCCGCGTTGTCCCGTCGTAGTCCGCACCGTCGTTGTCCGCACCCCTCCCCCTACGCTATATAAAAGAAAATACTATCTGGCGCCAGGTTTCGATCCCTCGACCCTGCGGGCGGAACGCAATGTACATGGTACTCACCCACTGCGCCACAAAGCCGACACAGAATGGGACGCTACGAACGCGCCTTATATCGTTGACTCATTCAAATTACTGCTGACGAGCGCTCTCTCGTCAGCAGTTGCCACAAGTGCAACAACATTAACGTAACGCAAACTACTTAACGTCGTGCCCCCCCCGGAAATGCTCTGCATTTGATCGTGCCCCTCGCGAGGGGGATGTTTCACTGCGTCGCCATGCGAACAGTTTGCCACGCTTTAGTTTCAGTTCTTTCTTTGCTGGGGTGCCGACGAGCGGCGCCACCTCCTCGCACTTCGCCGCGGGAGGATCCGCGGCGGGGGCGAGAGATGGCGCTGGCGTCTCCGCGGCCGCGTCTGTGGCCTCCGCGGGCACCGGCACCGGCGCGGGGTCATCGCCCTTCTTTAAAAGTTTAGTTCGCACGCCACGCAGTTGCTTCTTTTTTATTTATTTTAAGAATAAACAAGTGAATACCGTCGTTGTTCTTGGTGTCAATTAACACAGATCTCAAAATGTGACGTTCGTGTGAAGTTTGAGCGCGAACAGAGCATTTCGCTCAGGAAAACATTTTAGTGTTCTAATTATCGTCGTACCGCGCTGTACTATCTGTCTATTCTTTTTTCCAGTTAGATCTAAGGAATATCGCTGACGAAAAATGCCAGTTGCAGAATTTATTTATTGCGCTACGCACGTGGTGGAGTATCGGAGAAATTCGTATTTGGAGTATTTAACGCGCCGAAGCTACAACCGGGCTATGAGGCCCGCCGTAGTGAAGGACTCCAGATTGACTGCGACTACCTGGTGATCTTAACGCGCGCTGACCTCTCGACACACGGGAATTTCTGCCTCTCGCCTCCGTCAGAAAAGCAGCCACCACGGACGGGATCGAACCCAGGTCCTTGAGCGCACCAGCACAACGCTTTATACACTCAGCCACCGCAGCGGGTATGAGATGAAGTATTGCTTTTCATTCTAATCAAATGTGTTTTCTCTCTTCCAGGGGCAGTTTTAAACAGTGGATAAGATGTCCAACACACACGGATCGTTGAAGTGGGAGCGAGAGAGTGCCTACATGCTACTGTGCGGGGTTGAGGAGAAGGGAATAAAGGCCCTAAAAGAAGTAGGGCAGAAGAGAGGGGGAAAAAAAGAGAGGTTTAAAGAAAAAGTGAACACGAAGCTTTGTGTGGCTGATGGAGGCGAAAAGCAAAAACGCCCGTGTGTACGAGATTTCGGCGCACGTTAAAGATCCCCAAGTGGTCAAAATTAATCCGGAGCCCTCCACTACGGCGCGCGTCATCGCCTGCGCTGCGTCGGTGCGTTAAACCGTGCAATCAGAAATCTGACGTAAGTTCACGCGATCTCACAGGTGAAGTTCTAGATTGTTTCTGCGACGCCGATTTCGTGTACATGGTCAAATAAGGCAACCAACACTTTTCTCTAAGATGATGGAGAGGGCCAGGGTTCAAGGAGACCTTTCAAAGATGTAGATCCGTAGTTGAGGCACTCAATCTTTCGTGCGAGGTGATTTCTTTCCTGGATGTGTGCCAAACACTCTAGAAGGACGTGCTCTACTGTTTCCGACGATCCGCAATTATCACAATAGGGATTTGCAGTTAGACCGAGGCGATGGCGGTAAGAGTAATTAAAGTAATCGTTTCCAAAGCGTTGATAAAACAATCTAACTTTCAGAAGAATAATCGCATTAAACACAGCTAGCTTATTTCTGTTCGTGAAAGAAATCCAAACAAATTCACGTTTCTCAGGTTCTGGTTTCGGACAGCATAAAAAGGCTGAGTTCTCCGTTTGATATTTCTGGCCTGCAGGCTTCGAGGAAACTTGTAGTATGTGTGCGGATAAAGAGCACGGGTTGGGAAACTTGTAGTCTGTGTGCAGATATTGGGAAACTTGTAGTCTGTGTGCGGATAAAGAGCACGGGTGCCGTACTTAAAGTAGTAGTTGTTTATCAGGTAACCATGTGGGATGAATTAGGGCTTGCTGCAAAAATGCACATCTAGTGGTCTGTTTAGCGGACAGGAATGCTCAAATAGAGCAATCTACAAAGCATACAAATAAAGTGAAATCAAACCATTTTATTTCCACTATCGAAATGACACTGAAGGGAACACAAACAAGAAGTCCCTAATGCTTGACAAGGACTGCGCCCCTTTAACAATAGCGTACAGACAATATATTCTGACATATAGCTGCATGTGCTAAAAAAATCCATTGTACAGGTAAAAATTGGTTTCAGTCTTCAAGTTTCATCTGTGCACCGAAATCAAACAAGCAAAAGGAAAAAAAATAACACGTCTTCCCGTAGGGGAACCCTGAGTAGTTTGCAAAGCAGCCATGGGGTCGATTCAAGTGTCCATTAGTTTTCAGTTCGTCGTTTCCGTTAGGTTGAGGTACGTAGCTACCATTATATTTACAGTTTGGTTTCCATGGTAACTACCACACTTTTCACTTACCGGAACTACGAAATGGGAAATTGCGTTGAGCCCATGGCTGTTTCGCATACTACTCAGGGTTCCCCTACGGGAAGATGGTGTGATTTTATTAGATGCGACGGGGCTATGTCCCTCCCTTGTCCTTGTTGCGCCGTCCACACCCCCACTGTGCATGCTCGGCTTGCTGAACGCCCGGTGGTGTCTTACCCTTTATTGGCTCCTGGAGCGACAGTGTTACCGGTGTCTTCCTGGGCCGGCCCGAATTGAGCCGAGCATGCGCAGTGGGGGTGTGGACGGCGCCACAACAAGGGAGGGACATAGCCCCGACCATGAGATGATGGAGCGGCAGTGTTGCCGGTGTCTTCCTGGGCCGGCGGATGGATGGACGACGGAGCCGAGAGCAAGAGATGCTTTGCATCTTAAACACACAGGAAGTCACAATTTCACCAAAGCAAGAACATGGCAAGTGACACACTGCCTGGCTACCATGGCGTGCAGTTACGATAGTGCGAATCAAAATCTCACCAAAAAAAGTCTTCTTTTACTACTTCAGGTGTACGGGCATCTTGCACGAAGCGAACCTCGTATCCATCTGAAACGAACCGGCTTATTCGCTTGGTGCAGGCGAAGAGTACAGAAGCTGCATGCACACGTGAAAACCTCGCCCTTTCGCACATAATAGTTGCGGTTCAGGCGCAGCGCGGCGCGTTCGACCAATCGCGTGAGCTTTGGTGAAACTTGAAGAATGTAAGCAATTTTTACCTGTACAATGGATTTTTTTAGCAGATGCTGCTATATGTCCGAATATATTTTTGCTGTATGCTGTTGTTAAAGGAGCCATGAAGAGAAAATACAACTTCGTGTAATTTGAAAGAACTAGGATTCAGTATCTCGCTCAGCTCCATCACAGCCCCAAACGATGTTTTTTAACGAAAAAAAACAAGAAGTATTTAAAAACTTTCAAATTTTGCGCCACAGTGACGTGTTATGAGCAAGAATGACGTCATACGGGCCAACAATAAAACATAATTTTCAGTGCGTTAACTGCACGTTAGCATTCAAGTGATGCAGTCAAATAGAACTAGAGGCCCCATTACAGACGTCCGGTCATGTGTCGTCGCGACAGGTCAGTTAGGCGGCCGCCAATCGCACAAACAAGGTTCCTTGACGTCATAGAAAAGTTGCGGGAAATTGGCTAGGGGGTCGCGACTGCTTCACACGTTTTCTTTAATATCTCCGTTATTTGTTCGAAGATTGCTATGATATTGGTATCATTGTTATCGGGACTAAGCAGTCTTTCTAATAAACCCAACTTGTATTTTGTCTTCATGGCTCCTTTAAAGAGGCGCAGTCCTGGCCAAGCCTTAGCGGCTTTTTGTCCGTGCTCCCTCCACTGTCATTTCGATACTGGAATGGGCGGCCAAAGAACACTTTGCAGCATCGTAAAAAGGCCCCGCCATCCGCAAATACAATTTAATGTAATTTGTAATCTGCCCGAGGGGCCATTTTAGGCCACGGGTGTAAAAGAAGCGTGTTGTATTATTCAAAACATGGTTGCTGAAATAGGTAGGTAGGTAGGTGGTTCGATGGAAAAGGAAAAGAAATGGACTGGGGATATTATTGAGCCCAGCTGGGGGCTCACCGGCATACAACCCAGTCCGGGGGGTGGGGAATATAGAAGGGGATAAATAGGATAGGGTAGAGAAAAGGAGATAGGTAAAGAGAGAAAAATGCGCACCGGGCGTGATTGGTGTTCAGCGCTAACCACATGGAGCGATTTTTCCAGCGACGCGACGAGCGACGCGACTAGGATCCGCAGTCGCCGAACCGAAGTCGCTCGCCGAGGCAACCACATGACAGCGACGGCTCGAGCGACTGAGCATGCGACTGAGGATGGCGATTTCAATGTTTCCGCACTGCGCATAGTAACGCGCTTGGTACGCTGGATGTTTGCAAACATTTTTTTTTTGTTCATTTGTCATAAAAAGCATGACTAAAAAGTATTACGCCTTTCTACCTTGCTTTTTGCACTTCATTGCATCTCTAAAACTGGTTTGGGTTAGCGATAGCGCACGCTTTTCCTTCTGCGCCTCGTTTCTCGGCTCCAACATGAACGCCGTGAAGAATTCGCTTTCTTGACGTCGTTTTTCCCACACGGGTCTCACCCAGTGTGAGCGGGAGCCTTCTTGCTTCTGCTTCAGCGTGTACACAAGCTTTGCCACGCAGAGCTTTCTTTGCCGCTGCACCGCAAACGTCGTCTGTGTGGATTTGCAAAATCTTCCCCCCGTTCTCTTTCAAAACCGGAGGTTGCGTGCTTACGTAGGGGTCTCCTATTGGCTAGTCGCTGAGGCCACTTCCGGGAGGCGAGCGACTGTTTCTGGCTGCCCAGAACCGAGCGATTCGATGAGCGACTTGGTGCGCGGCGAAAAGTAGTTCGTCGCTAGTCGCGTCGCGCCCCAAGTCGCTCGCAAAATCGCTCCATGTGGTTGGGGCTTTCCACTGCCTCTACCTCAACAGTGGAGGAAGGGAGCGTGCTAATTTGTTCCCTATTTCCACGTCGTGTAGTAATCAAATGGTTTGCAGGGGTTTCTCAATAGCGCTGCTGTGAGATTTCATCAGATTATTGGCCCCTGTTTTAATATCTTTTCCTCAGCTCTACGTGCATGCTATTTTCTTAGAGCGAGCACGCCACGCTCACACAGACCACAGACTCTTCCGAGAGCGTGCTCAACACGGGGTGCAGGGACAGGCTAGTCACATATAAGGAAATAACCAATCACTGCCGCTTAGGCCGCCTCCAATACCCAGCGCCACATCACTTTCTTGTCAGGTGGCCATCTTTGGCATGGAGGCTCAATGTATAGTCTAACACATTCCCCAAATCCGCCGTCTACAACCGCCTCTATACCGACCTATATAAAGATTCCTGCCAGTGGTGCGCCGCGAAAGCTAACCTCCATCATATCATTTGGACCTGCCCACAGAACCCCATTCGTACAACACCCACAACGCCGACATTTATCATAAATAATCTTGAGCGGTTGGAGGCAATGCTGCTCCGACGCAGAGTCCCAACTACGAGTTGTCCGACTGGCTGAGGATGTCTCTAGGGCCCGCGGGCTCCTGGCCGCAATCTGATGGGAAAGGACCCGCGGAACGTCCCATTCCGCCCCTTCCTTCCACCAGTTTCGGACACAATAAAGCTTATTCATCATCGTCATCATCATCATCATCACCATCCCCAGCCTATCTACGCCGACTTCAGGGCAAAGGCATCTGCCTCTCCCAGTTTATTCACTCAGAAATAAATGTTTACTCTCTCTCGCTCACTCGCTACGGGGCCACGAGGTATGCCCGCCCGCTTAGTGTTTTATTCCGCCTGTCGGCACCCTCCCGAAGTAGGCGTTATGGAGCCTCGGGGGCGCGAGCGCGTTTTGTGTTTAATTTCCCCATTCGGCACCCTTCGGCACCCATGCGCTAAGGAGTCACAAGGGGTGCTCGCAGTGCCTAAAGTTTTTCACTTTTTCACCCCAGGAGCCGCACAATGCCTCCACAATAAAATGCGGTCGACGTTTACACGGCGACTTGTGCATTACAAGTTGTAGTCTCTTTCCTGCAACATCGTCGAGCCAAAATCGTATTCTCGTGTCTTTGCAGCTACAGCGCCGCAATCTTCCAGTCTGGCTGGCAGCTTCCAGGCTGGCAGCGAGAGCCCGGTGGAATCACCATCGCCTACTAAAGGTGACCGACGCCTGTCGTGACTGTTTCCTCCTTGCACTTGAAAACGCAGTGCGTACAGCGATGCCGAAAACAAGAGGGCAAGATTTCGCGTCTAATTTCTCGCTCGAATGATTTCGTAAGGGTACACACGACGTGAACACCAGTGACTGGTGTTAACGATCTGGAGCGTGTTCATAGTGACGGCCACTTGATTGATATACTCGCTTCTACCTCCCTCTTCGTGCAAGCCACTGCTGGTAGTAATTCCAACAACTTTTCGGCTGCTCCATTTGGTGGACGAATATAGAATTTTGTATGGCGAAAGCATTGGATCTCTACGTTTCAAGGTTGCGTTGTGAGGTACAGAAAATCGCAGCATGCGCCGGGAAAATGAAGCAGCAGTGCCGAAGAGAGTTCTATTGGCCGTGTATCTGCTCCTTTCGTTGCAAATGCCGTCAAAAGACGACAGTCTTTATTGGCTTTTGCGAAGTAAATGCCTCCCTTCACTTTCCCGCTCACCTCTGATGTTGTTCCTCTTGCGTCGCGCTCCTCCCAAGGTAAAGACGCCAAAGGTTTGCTTAAATCATTTTAAATTTCCCGCGTTCCTCTGCTCCAAATCGGGTGTCTCGATGCGAACGCTGCCGTGCGACGAAGACGCGCGTTAATCGAGGCGCCCTACTTCAACGTTTATAGAACCGCGTTTCCCTACTCCACGTGCGTTGCAAGCAGAACGTGGGACCTATCTAGTGGAACCTTCCGTAACTGTTGCCGGTTGATTTCTTAAAATGGCGCCAGAAGCTATAGTGGCGCGGGTGACAGTAGGCGACGGCGGAGTGAATTCTTTTTCTGCAGTTGACGAAGTACTTAATTTCGCAAAAGTCAAGCATGTTTGATTTTTTTATAAAGGGACACTGCAAATATCACTTCTGTATTGATTTGTTGTCTCATATTTGCGTAATGTCTTGTTCTTCTTCAACAATGTTGACAAGTATGAACATTACACCAGACATAGACGGGTAGATTTAGCTGTGACTATATAAGACTATTGCGCAGGCACTTTGCTTTGGCCGGGTGGCTGAATCGAGTCACAGACAGACATACAGACATACAGACAGAGCAATGGATGGATGGAAAGGACTTTATTGTGTAAATCCTGCAGTAGGTAAAGCCCGGTTGACGGGCCGACCTCAACGTGGCCGTGCGTTGCATCCTCTTGGGCAGCCCTACTCGACAGGAACCCCTTTGCGGAGTCCGTGCCTTTCGAGCGCCTTGAGAACCTGCTGGATGGCCCACTCTTGATCCGACTTGTTGGTTGAGGTGATGGCGATTTGGAGATCTGCGGGGTATTCTGTGAAGCTGACGCCGTCTTGTATGGCTGCACAGTCCCATTGGATGTGCCAGCGATTGGCCGTACCTTGTTTGCAGATGTCGCACTGTGCGCTCGGATAATCGTCGGGGTACATGTGATGGAGGAGCGCCGGTGTGAGGACCGACGCAGTTTGGAGGCGTCGTAGGTGTACGGCTTCTTCCCTGCTTAGAGATTTGTGGGGTGAGGGGTATAGCTGGCGAGCAGCCCTCATGTTCTTGAGGATTTCTCCGTATCCACTCGGTGAGTCTTCAGCCGCCGTCCACCATTCCCACTCCGGACTGGCACTTGCGGTGGGGGCGCGGTGGGTGAGAGCGCGCGCTTCCCTGTGGGCCGTCTCATTGTGGTTCGGTGCATACGGTGAACAATTTCCCGCATGGGCGGGGATCCATCTTAGTTCCTTGCGTAGGCCTGGCGAGATTGCTGTTCGCTCTACAATGCGGGCGGCTTGGGGGTTGATGCGTCCTCTTGCGAAGTTGCGGAGGGCTTGTTGTGAATCACTGAGGATAGTGTCGCAGTCCGGTTCGGTCATGGCGAGGGCGATAGCCAACTCTTCGGCCGCAGTGGCGTTGTTGCAGCATGCGCTGGCGGCTTGGGTAGCTTGTCCCGTGCAGGCGTTGATCGCAACCATCACGTAACGGCCGTTGCCGTACTCGGCCGCATCGACGTAGCGGGCGCGGGAGTCGTCCCCATATTGCTCCACGAGGAACTTGGCCCTGGCTTGACGGCGTTCTTGGTTGTGGTCAGGGTGCATATTCTTAGGGATAGGACTGACGTGAATATTGGCTCGGATCGTGTCGGGGAGGTTGGAAAGGTGTCTTCCCGTGACTTGGGGACCATAGCCGAGGATCTCCAGGATGTGGCGTCCCGTTCTTGTGGTTGCGAAGCGTTCGCGCTGGGCAGCGAGTTGTGCTTCGATGATTTCATCGACGCGGTTGTGAACCCCCAGGTGGGAGAAGCGCTCGTTGTCTGTGGACTCGCGTAGTCCGAGTGCCCGTTTGTAGAGCCTGCGTATCATGGCGTCTATCTTGTCCCTTTCGGTTGTGGTCCACGTGTGGTAGGCCGCCGTGTAGGCAATGTGGCTGACGGCGAAAGACTGTACTAATCGCATCATGCCGTCCTCCCGCATTCCTGCTCGGGCCGTGGAGACTCGGCGTAGAAGGCGTAGGGTACTTGTTGTTTTGAGTGCAAGCTTCTTCATGAGGTTTGTCTTGTCGCCCTTGCTGTGAATGTGCATGCCGAGTATGCGGATCTCCGAAACTTCGGGAATGCGCTGGCCAGTCTCGGTGTACAGGGCGAGATGATCGCAAGCTCTTTGGGGTAGTAACGGTCTGCCCGCTTTGCGGGGGGTGTAGACAAGGAGTTCTGATTTCGAAGGCGAGCATTGGAGACCCGTTCCTCTAAGGCAGTCTTCAATGGCTGAGATGGCGCGTTGAAGCCGGTGTTCTATGTCGGCATCGGGGCCGCCTGTTGTCCATAGTGTTATATCATCAGCGTAAATGGTGTGATGGACGGTAGGCGCGCTGGATAATGCTTCTGCTACGGTGATCATCACGATGTTGAACAGGAATGGAGAGATCACCGAGCCTTGGGGGGTGCCCACGCTACCGAGGCCTTTCGTGGGCAGGACGATCTCGCCTGCGTGAAGGTCAACTTGTCTGTTCGTTAGGAAATCTTTGATGTAGGCGTAACTTCGCTGGCCCATGTTAAGTCTTGATACCTGAGCTAGGATGGCCGAGTGCTTGACGCGATCGAAGGCGCTTTGAAGGTCGAGACCGAGAATGACGCGGCTGTCTTTGGTCTCGTGCTCCAGGATTTCGTGCTTGAGCTGCAGCATGTCGTCTTGTGTGCTGAGGCCTCTGCGGAAGCCGATCATGGTGTTGGGATAGAGTTCTGCTTGCTCCAGGTATTCCTGCCATCGGTTCGCCAGGACATGCTCGAGAACCTTCCCCACGCATGAAGTTAGCGCGATGGGGCGTAGATTCTCTATGTGGGGAGGTTTGCCCGGCTTGGGGATGAGCACCGTCTTGGCCTTTTTCCATTGAAGGGGCAGCCTGCCGCTGTGCCAGCACTTGTTGTAGTATCGGGTAAGGGCTTCTAGCGACGCGTCGTCGAGGTTTCGGAGGGCCTTGTTGGAGATTCCGTCGGGACCCGCGGCTGATCGGGTGTTTAACTCTCGGACGGCGAGTTGGACTTCCTCCTTCGTGATGTCCCGATCGAGGTGGTCGTTCGGTGCTCCCGAGTATGCCGGGTGCGTCTCGGTGTTGTGGTCAGGGAGATATTTAGCGCCGATGCGCTTGATGAGTTCGTCCCTGCCTAGCTCGGTTTCCGCCTTATGCATGAGCCTGGCCATACGATCTTGTTGATACGACTTGGTCTTGGTGTCGTCGAGTAAGTGACGGATGAGCGACCATGCCTTACTTTGGTGGAGCTGACCGTCAATGCGGTTGCAGATTTCGTGCCATTGTTGCCGGCATAACAGGGCGCAGTGCTGCGCAATGGCCTTGTTCAATGCGGTCACCCTCTTTCTGAGCTTGCGGTTCCAGCGTTGCTTTTTCCACCTGGCTTTGATCGACTTCTTGGCCTCAAGTAAGTGGGCGAGCTTACTGTCGATGCACGGGATGTCGTCGTCTGTCTCGATCGTCTTCGTGGCTTCGCGAACGTCTGCCTTGATGGTTGCGGTCCATTCTTCGAGGTCGTTGATGTCTGGCGTTCCACTACCTTCTCGTCGGTGTTGTCGGAAGAGATCCCAGTCCGTCCACTTGTGTTCAAGTGTGTGACCTCCCCCGCCGAGTATCTCGATCTCGAGGATGTAGTGGTCGCTCCCCAGGTCGTCGCCTGTATTGCGCCACGTGATGTCAGCTCCGTTCTTGACAAAGGTAAGGTCGGGGGTAGTGTCCCTCTGCGTGGAGGAGAGGCCCGACCGCGTAGGCTGTTTGGGGTCCGTAATTAGCGTGTAACCGAGCTCCATAGCATCTTGCATGAGGTCTTTGCCTTTGGCAGTGGTTCTGTTATAGCCCCATGCGTGATGGGGGGCATTGAAGTCACCCCCCACGACCAGGGCGTGTTGGCGCGCCTGGCTGCTGGCTGCTCTGAGCAAAGCTTTGAATTTTTGGCCATGGTCTTTGGGGTTGCTGTAGACGTTGACTACGTAGAGTCCATGCGTACAGCGTTTTTCGGGAATTATCTCAAGGCAGGTGTGTTCACACTTGCCCTTTTTGCCCTTGTGGAGCTGATGTTCTACGGCAGTCAGGCCTTTTCGCACGAAGGTACATACGCCCCGCCGGCCCGTCGTGTCGGCGTAGGTCTTGTATCCCGGTAGAGTGGGATCTAGCGTCACTGTTTCTTGTAGCATGATGATGTCTGGCCGTTTTGCTGCATGTTGTATGTGTTGTTGGAGCGTGGCTTTCTTGTTGTTGTAGCTCCGGCAGTTCCACTGCCATATCGTGAGTGCCGCTCCCGGTCTTATTGTAGGGAGGGTGCGGTTTGGCATTGTGGGGTCTGAGTGGGTTGCTGCGCTTGCTCTTGAAGATAGGGGTGGTTGGCGAATTGAGCTGCGAATACCGGGCTGCAGATTATGGGTTTCAGCGTCTGTTCAAGGAGATCTACGCGTTCGCTTAATCGGTGTTGCGACACCGCCAGCGCCGCCATCATCTCTTCCAGGCGAGCAAACCGCTGTTCGGTCGTCGTGGTGAGCGTGTGGATGGTCCCCGCGAGATTGTCGATTTTAGCGGTGAGTCTTTCTTCAAGGCGTTCGATCTGCATGTCGCAGCTCACCTTGGTCGATTTACGCGCTCTTTTCTTGGGTGCAGCAGGTGTCTTGTCGTCGTCGTCGTCGGATTGGGCGACATCCATCTCGGGGTGGAGGTCGGGGGCGTCCTGGGACGATGCCGGCGTCGTAGGTCGGTTGATCTGCTGCGGCGTCTGTTGTACAGGCGGCGTCGTAGGTTGTAGCATGGGTGCTGCCGCGTGAGTCGGCGTAGTCGATGAAGGCTTGATGAATTGCTGCTGCTGTTGGTGGAGCTGCGACTGAAGGTTTCTCAGTTGCCTCTCCATGTCGCTGAGCTTCTTGGCAAGCAGATCGTTGGACGCTTGTAATTGGGCACAGCATTGGTTGTTTCGATTGCTACCAGGTATACGGTCGCGAGGCGTCATCTTGGCTCGATCTCTTCCAGCTGCCGTGTCCGCCCAGCTCACCTTGTCGTGGGGGGTTTGATCATTCCCTGCGCGCCCGCGTATGGCGCTACGCGAGGCTCGCCGATGGGAGCGTCGCGATTGGCTGCGCGATGGCGTGCGGCTGTGACGTATGCCATGACGCGATGCGCTGCGCGAGGCATGACGTGATGTGTGACGTGAGGTGCTCTCGCGGCGTGACGTCATCGGGCCACCAGCTGTGGCCGCCAGCTGCGGAAAATCCCCGGGCGAGAGATCGCACGTGCGTTGCTCTGCTTCTGCCTGTCGGCGTTCCCATCGGCGTTTTCGTACGACATAGGGAATCTTGTAGCGGGCTTTGCATGTTTTGTCACCAGTTTGGTGGCCCGCCCCGCACAGTTTACACTTGGGTGTGCATGGATGGCTCTCTTGGGGGTTGGGTGTACCGCATGCCAGGCACACCTTTGCCTTGGGCGTGGGGCAGACGTCACTGCGGTGGCCCACCGTGCCGCAACTTTTGCAAACTTCAATTTGCTTGCGATAGAGACTGCATTGATATAATGTGTAGCCGTAGCGCACATATCGGGGGACTTTTTCGCTGGCAAAAGCGACGATGACTGTCTTGGAGGTACCGATGCGCTTTGCTCCCACCGCCGTGGGATTGTATTTAGTAACAATCTGTTCATGAATGTCGCGGTCATTATCCTCCGAGGGGACGCCTTTGATCACGCCTTTCACTATACCGTGTGCGGCGGTTCCGTACGCACTGACAGCATACGTGATTCCCTAAATGGCGATTTCCTGGATTCGGGCGTATTTCTCTGCGCGGGCCATGCTTGGAGTACTGATGACCATGATGTTCTGTGGAAAATTAGGGCACGCCATGTCGTCTACCCTCTCCGTCTTTTCGATTTTTGCGGCCGCCATAATGGCTGCCGCAACACTCGCTGCTCCTTTCTTGGCAATATCAAGGCCCCCGCGGGGTCGAATGACAATCTTGATTTCTTCTGCGGGTTTCTGGGTTTAAGTATCCCAAGAAAGACTATCGTCTTTAAAAATGGCGCCGGAGCGCAGTCGGAGAGTTGAAGGACAGCGAACGGCGGGACGTCGAAGAGGAGGGAAACGCAGCAAGAGCGCGGTAGGGGCGTTGAGGGCAAGCGCAGTGGGGGCGCTGGGGAGAACTCTATGCTAGGGAAGAATAGGGAAGGTGGTGGTGATGATGATGATGATGTTTGGATTTTAATGGCGCAAGTGGAAGAGGGAAGGGTCAGCGGCGACGCCCGTGGAACGTTCGGGACCCCATGGGTTCGAAGCTTCATTCCACCTCACTATGGTTGGACGACACATCGGGCCCTAGTCGTGGGCGGGGCATACCGAGAAAATACGTCACGGCGGAAGAGGCTAGATCAGCTCGAAATGCCGCCCATTGTAATTGACCACGGTCGGGAGGAAGCGGCGTTGAATGTAGTTGCAGCAGCGGCCGGCCCAACGAGGGCAATGGGTAATTTCAACAGAAAGTTCAGCAGGAGATCAACAGAAAATCTTGGGCTTTCGCCTTCACATTCATCGAAAGCTCTAGGCAAATCTCTTAACTTATTCCTTTCACCCGTCCACAGAGTCAGCATTCACCAACGCAAAATTATCCAATAGTCACTGTATACGTACACCGTCGCGCAATAAGGGAGCCCCAAAATCGCTGGCCCTAATTAGTGAACGCCTTTTCGAAGCTACTGCTGAATGACGTTGTAATAAAATTTTGTGCCCTATCCGCTTAAAAGTGACTTTTGCTCTCACTAGCACCGTGCTCATGATAAAAGTTTCCCTTCCTACCACGTCGTCGCTCGAGGACTTACAATCCGAGCGGGCCCCAGCCTCGTTCCCTACCATGGGGCCAGATCCGCCAGGGACAGACTGACTACTTACCACGACATTGTCAGTCATTACCGCCTCGCCCGCCGCAAATACCCCCCTGCCCATTCCCAGCTCACCCACGCGCAGGAACGCACATGGCGACTCCTCCAGACTCACACTCTCCCTTGCCGAGTGGTACTTCACCACATCCACCCCCCCCCCCTTTACCCTTCCCCCAATTGTCCTGCCTGTGGCACACGCTCCACTGTACCCCACTCCATGTGGGGCTGCCCTAAAGACCCTTTCCCTCTAATTTCCTCCCACGAGCAGTGGGAGGGGGCGCTGGGTAGCTCTGACCTAGGGACACAACTCTCCCTCGTGGACAGGGCTACGCTAGTCGCCGCCAGGCTGGAGCCTGCGGCCACCCCGACCCCTTAAACCTACTGCAAATAATAAAGTTTTTAAAGACGATAGTCTTTCTTGGGCTACTTAAACCCAGAAATTTTGGTCTGTCTGTGACTCGATTCAGCCACCCGGCCAAAGCAAAACAATGCCTGCGCAATAGTCTTATATAGTCACAGCTAAATCTACCCGTCTAAGTCCGGTGTAGCGCTCATACTTGTCAACATTGTTGAAGAAGAACAAGACATCACGCAAATATGAGACAACAAATCCATACAGAGGTGATACTGGCAGCGTTCCTTTATAAAAAAATCAAACATGCTTGACTTTTGCGAAATTAAATACTTCATCAACTGCAGAAAAAGAATACACTCCGCCGTCGCCTGCTGTCGCCCGCGCCACTATAGCTTCTGGCGCCTAAGAAATCAACCGGCAACATTTACGCAAGGTTCAACTAGATAGGCTCCACGTTCTGCTTGCAACGCACGTGGAGTAGCGAAACGCGGTTCTATAAACGTTGAAGTAGGGCGCCTCGATTAACGCGCGTCTTCGCCGTAGGGCAGCGTTCGCATCGAGACACCCGGTTTGGAGCAGTGGAACGCGGGAAATTTAAAATGATTTAAGCAAACCTTTGGCGTCTTTACCTTGGGAGGTGCGCGACGGAAGAGGAACAACATGAGAGGTGAGCGGGAAAGTGAAGGGAGGCATTTAGTTCGCTAAAGCCGATAAAGACTATCGTCTTTTGACGGCATTTGCAACGAAAGGAGCAGATACGCGGCCAATTTTTTTTCTCTCTCTCTCTCCCTTCCTGCCTCCGTCCCTCCGGGCGCAATTTTCCAAGCTCATTGTCTGCGCTCCTGTTCCAGCAATGCATCGTATTCGGAGCTGCCCTTGAGACGGGAATTTCGTAATGAACCAACCGTGTCTTCTTTTCATCACTCAGGTTCCGTAGTGTCAAGACCGCAGAGTTCGCCCTCGGACGTCAAAAGCGCCGTCTCCTCGTCCAGTTACGGATCGGACGGAGCCAAGCTGGGCACGCCATCGCCGATCGGGAGCGTCAAGTCTTGATTAAATGCCTTTCCCAGGCGTCAACGCTGTTGCGGCTTGCGTGTTTCCTACAAAAATCTTGCAGCAGCTGGGGTAACTTGGCGGAGTCGCTTAGTGAATAAGCAGTGGTTGAATAGGTGCGCTGGGCTGCTGGGTACTCCGGAGTACCCAACGCCCCAGCGCACCGCCTGTTTACGTGTCGTTTCTGCTTACCAAAATATATAAAGCGTTAAGCTTTTAATGAAGCACAAGGAGTGGTGTTCTTCCAGTACAATGGTATACGAATCTGCAGAGAACATTTGAGCTTTTGTGTCCAAACGTGTGGGCACAAATGTGTTGCCAGATGAGGCTGTGTGGCGTTGGTGAGTTTGAGGGAGAATATATATGCGACGGTTTTAATGTTTCAAACTGTTTCATCACAGTGCGCTCCAATGCCCGCCGGCTATAGCTGCGCACAAGTCGCCGGCGCTTGAACCTTTCGTCTCCACATGCACACGTGGACATGTAGGGAGAAGGAAATGCAGAGCTTTTCGTTGTGTTTTGCGTCTGAGGAGCGTCCGCTTTGACCTTCAGCTGAACATGTCACCGTTCTTTTTTTTTTTTTTTTTATTGCCGCCGAGCTACCTTGTACCGCCTCGATTACGAGCCAAGCGTGGGACCTCAAAACCAAAAACGACGCATCCCCCATGCCTTAAGAGAAAACATCATGGTTGAAAACATCCCACGCAATATGCACCCGGTTCACCACAAGGGGCGAAGGGAAGCCAGGGTCAAGGCCTTGCGAAAAGCCTACCGCAAGGACAGCTCAACAAGATACGTCGACGCTGCGAGGTACCCGGCACGAACCAAGTGGGCGTACGCGGTTAGTGTGACAAGCAGTAAAGGAGATGAGTTGTGCTCAGCAACGGTCAATACAGATGACACCGGCTCTGCGGAGGAGACAGCTGTCGTGCTTGCCACCACCACAGTACCAGATACCCAAGGCCGGGTGACCGTCATCACCGACTCGCAAGCGGCCTGCCGTAATTTTCAAAAGGGCCGGCCGTATCTCAGCGATGGTACTTGATCTACTACATAAGGCTTCAAAAGCACGGAAAACTCCACTGGACATTTATATCATTACCAGGTCACCAGGTCACGAGTCCTTAGAGGGTAATGAAGCGGCAGATACCGCAGCCCGAGGCCACTCACACCGGGCTTCAACCCTCATAGGCACTCACCACTCTGCCGACAACCACCCGTCCATCCCCAAGCGCAGCAGAGACATATTAGAGCACTACAGGTTATCAAGAAGACGATACCCGCCACCCCACCCGAAGATAACCAAAGAAGAAGCCACACAATTCCGGAGGATGCAGACAAATTCATTTCCGCACGCCACACAGCTGTTCAAAATACACCCCACGCTCTTCAGCTACGACTGCAACTTCTGCTCTGGGACGCCCAACACCCTGTACCACATGGTGTGGGAGTGTAAAGGCGTCACCGAACTACCTGAAGTCATCACACCGACACAGGAGCAGTGGGAGGTCCTGCTGAGTAGCGATGTCCTGGAAAACCAGCGTGGCCTGGTGACCAGGGCCATTCGAGCTGCAGCTGACCATGGCATCCCGGACTATAGGGACGCCACCCACCATGGATGACCGACAACCATCCCGCGCTCCTTTCTTCCCGTTCAATGGGAGCAATAAACGTTTTTTTCCTCCTCCTGCCGCCGCCGCTAGTGCACTTTGGCGGCGACGACGGCCACGGGCACAGCGACGGCGTTGAAACCGAGCGAGCGGCGACAGAAAGAAAACTGAGAAGGGAAGTGTGGCAAAAGGGTGAGGGCGGGCAGTGTGCTGTGCCTGCACGATAAGCTGGTCTGTGCGAAGCTTGGCAAAAGGGTGAGGGGGGAGGCGTGCGCGTGACGCTCACTTCCTAAAGAGGTCGAGCACATGAGCGGAAAGGGATGCGTCCCCGCACGCGTCTCTGCCCGGAGAACCGGTTTGTCTGCCAGATGACCCGCCTCGTCGCCGCTCCCGCGCGAATCTGATCTGCCGGATATTGTAGCGTGCGCTACACTGGCCTAGGTTGAGCAGTCTCGCGTGGCTCCTGAAGAGCCGTGCTGCGCATGCGCGAGGAGCAGTTACGTCACATGGCGCACAGAACGTTGCTCGCTGCCCGGCGTCTCTCACACACCCCACGCGCCCAGCGTCTTCGCCGACCTCCGTCCCGCACTTGGCGGCCCGGTCACTTCATGATCATGCGAGGGGTGGCCCCCCGTCTTTATCTCCAATCCCCAACCCTACTTACGAGCAGTGGGCGGACCGGCTGACCAGCTCGGACCTTGCGGCGCAACAAGAAGTCGTCGCTAGAGCCCGGGCAGCCAGCCAGGACCAGGGCATCCCGGACTAAGGTTGCCCCCCACAGGGCTGGTGCCCCTGCCATCTAGCACCAACTTTGCTCGTTTTTATTAAACGTTTATTTGTTTGTTTGTTGTTAAAAACCAGAAAATGAAAAAAAAGAAAAAAGAAATCGCCTCGTGGGCAACCAAAAAGCGCTGTGGTTGTCCAGGAAAGTTGTGTTTACTCTGGGAATATTGCTGTCTATGTTCATAGTTCATATTAACAGCGCTAACGACACGAGACAAAGAGAACAGGGAACAGCGCCGTGTTTGTGCCCTCTTCTCTTTGTCTCGTGTCGTTAGCGCTGTTAATATGAACACGTACCAACTTGCCCAATTTTCCGTTTTTGCTGTCTTTGCAATAGTCACCACTGGCATGCGCACTGAAGCCACCGCGCGAGCCGCGGCGGTCGCTGCGATCGCACTCGGTCATGAGCGCTCGCCATTTTCTTTGTATTTTTCCTGCACCGGTGAGCTTACGGCTCCGCTGTTAAAAAATTAAAGCCAGTTCCGCGCCTTCAAAATCTGCTGAAACAGTTCAGCTGACTTCGGCACGCCGGTGGCCACCGCCCACAGAAGCGGGGGTAGCTGAAAACGTACTCAAACCTTTTCTTTCCTCCATGCTCACGGAGCTCTGGTAGTCTACCGGAGCGTACCGTAGATAGGGGTGCCGCGGTGCACGAGCTGCGATCGCGCACTGGACGGCCATCGAGGCGGTGGCGCCTTCTGTCGGCTCAGAGGGGTACCTTTGCCTGGCGTGACGGACATCGACGGACATTACGAGCCCCTAAACAGCTCTGGTGTTGATTATCAATGCCCTTCCACTTTGTGAAGGATTCCAAGGAATGCACGAAATAAACACGTGCGTTATTTGAGGTTGACTTTTCAGCTGATTAGCTGAATAAACCTTTAAGGGGCGTTTTACTTTGGGAGAAAATCTTGGGGCTTTCTGTTCCCCTAAGGCGTAGCAGGCATCTTACCGTCTTTGTAACACACCAATCCAAATCGCTCGACCACGGAGTTTTCGTTCCACGCGGGCAAGTGATCAGAGCTTTTTTCCTGTGAAACCCAAAAAGTCAGTTCACGCCACACGAAGGAAGCTTGTTTCATGCCAGCCATGAGACTGTGCTGCACAGCACAGATTGCACCATATGGTTGTCAGCCCCCTAACCGTCTCCTTCATGGCTTTCACAACCTCTTCAAATGTGTCCTCTGGCCAAAACCACAGGTTTCAGCACAGAGCAGCAACTCGGCAGAGGCAGCAAGACACATGCCTTGACACCAAATAGGTCACGTGCTCCAGTGGCTCCTCTCCTTCATCTCAGAAGATGCACAAAGTCTGGAGACTTCCAGTGAACTGGGCCCTCAAGTGATGCACGTAGAGTATCCTGCTCTGAGCAGCATATCCCCACTTTTTCCTCTCACTACAAGGGCAGCAGCCGTGTCTGTATTTCCTTACTGTGTCCTGTCTTAGTGCTGTTCCACCCTGACAAACCAAATCACCTGAGCTCACTCTCTCCGACAGACTTGTCCTCGTAAGACTCAACCCATGTCACTATTTTTCCACCCTGCACTCAGTTTTCTGACCTGCTGCCCTGCATTGTCACTGCGCTTCATAAAGACAACAGGAGGAAAACAGTTGACAGGTCGAAACAACGGTATAGAACCTGTATCCACATCATTGCCTAGCCTGCATAATTGGGGTGTGGTGCATCATGAAATGAAACAGGTGGCCACCCCGAAATGCCATCACCACAACCTCTCATGTTTCAAAGCTGTACCACTCCACATCTTGTTGCACATCCTCTACCAGGGTGAGCTTACAGACCCCTCAAGCCAGCCTCCCCACAACTCTCAGTCATTTCTGCAGAAGCCCTGTGTCTCAGATGATAATTGAATTACCACAAGTGAGCCCTAGGATGATCACCACCTTCCGTAATATTCACATCCCTTCGCAATGTCTGGACAACCACCCAATGTGCCTTGCAGCTACAGATGGTACTCTCTGGTACTCTGGTACAAATGGTACTCTCTGAAGTTCCATTTGTGCACCATATGATGTTAGTCCCTTCCTACACCCTTTCTCGCTCCCAATATCTCGCAGGGCTGTGCTGTATTACCGCAGTCACTTGCGAATGAGTCAAGAAAGTCACAGGACACAAGTGATACCACCTAGAGCAACAAAAACCTCACAACAATCTTTGGCAATCCCAACGTAACTGCACATATGAGCCAATGGGCATGGCAATGTCATGGAGGCTGAGGGTGTTGTGGGAAATGAATTATGGAAGGAAAAAGGTGACACAGGGTCCCACTTTGCACCCTTTACGATGGATTCCGCACTCCCCTCGCAACTGCAGCAACTGACGTATGCAGAGACAGCCTATGATCTCGCGCTTTTTCGAGATTCCCAGTGCCTTTCTCTGAATTTGACTGTGATTCTGTCAACATTCTGTGCTGTATGGTTCCCTTCCAGGATTTTTCAGACCAGGCGGGGAATGAAAAATAGTTCGAATAGGTAAGCAGTTCGAAAAATCTGCGACTCGCAAAAAGAACTGTATTTCATTTAAATAGGACTTAAAAAGTAGCAAATGGTTTCTTGCCCTAAATTCCTCCTTCATAGGAAAACGTCTGCTTGCATCTCTGCAAGCATCACGTTTTCTTTATAAACAGTGGACCACAACGTCAAAGCACTGGCAGTGTCTTGTGTTAACGAATGTGCGGGGGGTCAGGAGTGTCGGGCCACGTAGGATCAGTTTCGGTTTTCGAGATAGCTTCCACCGCAGACTACATGAAAAATTGTCCTCTAAAATCAAAGTTCATTACCTCGGTGTGGGTCAAGCCAATCCGCATCCAATCCGAAGCTAGCCAGGTGGCTTAGGAATCAAAATGGCATTGTGCTAGAGTCGCACCGTGGCAATGTTGTGGAAAATGTCCGAAAAATCGAACTTTTCGCTTTATTTTGCCCGAAATATCTGTTGTTCATGTACATTACTCCTATGGGACAACTTGCGGTTCCTCTGGAAAGTCCGGAATATCCAGCAAGTCCGATTTTTCGGAGTCCGAAAAAACGGTCCGAAAACGCTGCATGAAGACTAGAAGGAAGCAGAGCACAACAGTTTCTTGTTCATTCGCCCCGCCCCAGCAGCATTTATTGGAAAACCTTTTTTTACACGAAACGAGGTCGGTGACCGACTACTTGTAGAACTCGTGCTCTGACTCATCCTTCTTGATGTTGTTCTTGTAGCCCTTCTCAAAGTCCTTGGCCAGCACCACGTACCGGTTCTCCCGAACAGCATGCATCCCGGCCTGCACAAGCACAAAGCAAACAGGGGCAGGAATTTTACAAAATGCTTGTAAAGACTACAGCCAAACCTCGTTATAGCAAACACTGATATAGCAAACTAAGTATGAACTTGCTCCATTTCTATGACACTTATTCTTCTTATAACGAAACTGAAACCGCGAGAGCTGCAAGGGATATCGGCAATAACGAAGAAATATTCGGTCCGCATGAGGCTCGAAAATCGAAAGCTGCTCGGAAATTAGAAGACAACACAACAATTTTTCAATAGTTCATAATACTAAGAAGTCGTAAAGCCCTTTCGTGCGCGGACACTGGAAAACTTCATCCTGCAGTACTGTGAAAAGCCGCCATGCGAAGACCACATCTTTCTTCAAATACAATGGAATCTCGATGATACGATTCTGGGTGATATGAATTTCGGGATGATACGAATTCCTGATAAGTCCCGGCGAAATTGCATTGTTTGCAATGGGAAAAATTTCGGCTCTTGCGAACAGACGTGCGCGGCCCGACAGATGATACAAGCAAGCCGGAGAGGTGCCCGACTGCTGAGTCAGCAAGCAATGGCGACGTACAGGCTCCTTTCTCCTCTTTGTCGCTCTTTCTCCAGGAACGGCCGCGCTGTTTTCTGCTCGCGAAAACGCGCCACGCACTCTACAGGCGCGCTGACGCCGCCGCGAAACCGCCCGCACGCTGCGCGGGGCGTGGCCGGCTGCGGGCGACAACATGGCGGCGGCTTCGGGCACGAGGTGGTGCAGGGCGCTCGAGCGACCACTTCTAACCGCTCTTTAAAATTCCGCTCAAAGCACACACGAAGTTGCTTGTGCAGTAAATGGGTGAAAACGGTGCTATAAAACATCATCCGCTTATGAAAGTGCCTATGAAAGTGAAAGCGCCCATGAAAAATCTGCGGGAGGGCGGGAGACAGTCGGCGGAGCCAGCCAGCTGTTTCGAGCGCTTCGAAGCTGCCGCCATGAGATGCCATAGCCTATGGAGGTGCACGCCTCCCCATCAGCAAAAGTCGTCAGGCTCCTCCCACTGCCATGTGCGTGGCACGTCATTTTCTGACCAAGGGACAGGCAACCGTTAAGCACGAATCCCGTGCCAAAACGCGCCATGCGGTTTACACCTTGACTGTTGTGCCATGTAGTGAGCTTGGGCACCATGAGTGAGGAGACGAAAGTCCAGAAAGGACCGCTCGGCGACATGGAGGTTGGAAAAAGGCAGAAAAATATCGCGGATTTCTTTACGCGAAAGTAAGAAAAGAAATAAACGAAAACTTTTTGGTCTGTGTTGGTTCATACGAACTTCGCATGATACGAATATTTTTCGCGGTCCCGCAAGATTCGTATCATCGAGATTCTACTGTAAATAAGAACGCTGGCCTGTTTTGTCAAACAAGTATGTTCTGTTGTAATTTAACGTTGCCATGTTCCGGTACATTTAGTTTGAAATGCCACAGGGAGGCAGGTATGGATTATGAACAGGGTGCCATCCTCAAGGTTCATACACGCTTCAAAGGCAAAAATTCAAGGATTTTCAAGGACTTTCAAGGACCAATAAATACATTTTCAAGGACCCCGCCTAATGGTTTATCTGGGATTATTTATAATATAACTTTTTCAACACAATTCAAAAGTTGTTTATTGCACAATACCTAAGAACATTAGTAAGTACTAACGAGTTGTTGAATCTCGATGATACGATTCTGGGTGATATGAATTTCGGGATAATGATTTATTTTTTTTTTTGTTGGTGTTTAGAAGTAGTTTTTCTTTCTTTGTTTTTCCTGTTTTTCTCAGGTGGTTTTATTTCACAGTACATGCAATGTTTCTTGTATCACATGCTTTGTCAGCAAGGGTGTCAGCTAAGATATTAAATAAACAACTGTTGCCCTCACGTTGTCAATCTCATCTTCGAGAATACATCTTTTTGTCTGCTTGTTTTCACGAGCTGCTCTTTTTCTGAGATTCAACATTTTGGAACATTTATTTGTTTCGATATAAGTCATAATTAGTGCATTCAACAAGCAAGACGACGCAAGTCGCATTTCTATATCTCCCACTGAGCGGACCAAAAATATCATGGCAGATTGTATCAGGGCAGGTTGAATTCACAAGTTCCTCCTCCTAATATTGCCTCGTTGTCAAAAAAATTCGCTAATTGTGTTGTAACTTTGTGCGATAACACTGAGACTGGATTCTTACAATATTTTTTGCGTTAGTTAAAACTTACAATCCAAGATAAACGCTTTAAGTCCTTGTGAATAGACAGATCCACTGATAATCACCCGTAAAAATCAAGGGTTTTCAAAGACCGCTAAAAAAGTCCAGGACATTCAAGGCCTTGAAATTGACACTTCTAAATTCAAGGGTTTTCAAGGTTTTCAAGGAAATGTGTGAACCTGCATCCTGTTAATGCGTTGTTTGTATTTTTTCTTGCTATGTATTGCCCCCTCCTGCATGGATGGGCCGGCATCTTGGCCTGCAGTATGATCAAATGAAATGATTACCTCGTTTATAGCAGGTTCGAAGCCTAGAGAAATCCGTTTTTGTACCCAGGTTTATTGCACTAGCCAGATTGCCGATTTGTTGCAGCCGATTTTTAGCTCTACTGATACGGCGAATATTGGATATAACGAACTAATTTACTGCGCTGGAACTACTTCGTTATAACGAGGTTCGACTGTACTAGCTTTGTGACAAGCTCCGAGCCGACTACATTGCAGTCACGACTGAGGTGCTCAAGGTTAAAGTACCGCAGGTGCAAGTTCTTCATTTTGTCGACCATAAAAATTGGGTGCACGTTAGAATGAGAGCCGCATTACGGGCAAGTTTGGCAGCTTTGGCCGAGCGGTGCAGTGTCTCATAAAGCCTTATCTCATTTATCAGAGTGTGCAGCTAGGTTTTCTTATTTCGAGTGTTCACACAGGTTGCTGCTTCACACCTTCTTTACGCTCTCCAGCTGTGTGAAAACTCATTTCGGATAACTCTGTCAGTGCTGCCAAGAAAGCTGGTTTGATGCGAACGTGTGCATGCGAAAGACCGTCAGATCGAAGGTCAGATCTGACAGAGAGATCGGCAGAGCATGGTGAACGGGCATTGCTCTTGTCGCACGCCGTCAGTGCCTCCCATTCCAACCACAAATGGATGGCGTGATTCATGAATGCCGTCGAGCTTCGTGCTCGCATGCATTGGGAGATCCCGAATAAATGGCTGTCGTCCGCCACTACTGTCCACTGTGTTCTCGTATCAGCAAACCTCGCTGGGCTGCCATAAATACAGCGGCCCACGTGGTTAACGCACTGGGAGCTAGTGTTGTGGCCTACACCAGAGAGCCAGCTAGGTCGCCCCATAACAACCCCACAAAGTGCACTATGTATGTCCGGTGCCTAACTTGTTTCAACTTCTTGCACAAAATACATTTTGCGAGTGTGTTCCGTGAGCACTCTTCATATTTAATGAGGGATAATTTCATGCATGTGAGTGCATCGTTTGTTTGCATTTTTGAACTTTGAAATACCTCAAAGATATTCGATTTTCGATGTTCGTAGCTGAACTATTCGTGAACAGTTCGTGAAAATTCGGCTTGCCTAGGTTATTGTGAACCAACCTAGATGGAGCTCTCTAAATGGTATAAAAACATGAATGTGCAAAGCCCTCCTAACAGTGGAAATGGCCAGAACCAAGAAACAAATGTGCACCTAGCCACCTGAACAACTTTTTTTGGCACTCCTGAAAATTTTATGCTCGCACAAAACTAGCCCCAAGTGTATCTCCTCCTCCTTCCCAGTGCTTGCCACTGGACAGAAACTCGGAACGCAATGACCACAAGCAGGATCAGCCATTTCATCAAGCTGTGCTCGCTACTTCCTGCTATAACTGTCTGTGCAGTTAGCAGCTGCAAATGTAGGAATCCACAAGGGTGCAAAAAACGCAGCTGCCACCGAGAGGCTTCGGAAGTGTTCTCAAGGTGGGGGGCTCAAGCCAACCAATAACTAAGGCGTTTTCTTTTTTTTCCCTTGGGCATCTGAAATGTGTAGTTTTTTTTTTGTTTTCAGGGAGGTCTGTCCAGGGGTGAGACAGCTGAATCAGATTTGGGAGCAATTTTTGGAGCCGCGAAATCTCGATTTTGGAGCAGAAGAACGACATTTATTATATCACCTTAGGAGCCAAAAAAAAATCAAATTTTTGGCAACTCACAGGTGAAAAGTGCACTTTTTAATTGGTTTTGAATGTACATAACACTGAAACAGCCTTTCAATAAAGTTTTTTCTACCAGGGTATCACAAGGTACGAACTGCACTACCTTTTTACTAGCCATTTTTGAATTCTTAGGCTCTATGCATAGATAGCGTGGAGTTCCATTGATAATATTGAATTGAAAAACTAAGCGATCGTAAGGCATTTTTATTATCACGTGAATGCCAAAATTTTTATTTCTGTAATCCCATGCAGACTCGTCTTACCGCACAAGTGTAGAGCCACGGCCAAAGCGAGGTCACAGTCGTCGCATCCCACCAGCCCTCCCATTTCAATCCCCAAGGTGCATGTTCACTACAATCGTAATCTGAGTAACGTTGGTATGTTTATCCACTTCCCTTCTTTTGGCAATAAATTTCACTTCAGATAAATGAACAATTATTACTAGCGTGCAATAAAAGCCCGTCCCACTATTGAAGACTGCTTGAACATTTCGCGGCGATGTAGCCTGCGCCGCCACTTCTGCAGCGTCGATCGTCCCATTCCCGTTGCTCGCAAGTCCGCTGGGAAAGGCATCAATAACTCAGTGTTTTATAACACCGCAATGAGTCTGAAATTTCACTTCAAGCACGTACCAGCCTCACACTCAAGGCCGAAACACGGCGAATTCGCGGGCGCCATGTTGTTTTTGATGAGCTCCCGTCTTTTGAGTCGCGCCCCTTCCAGCAACCGATCAAACGAATAAATGTAAACCCAGCCACCCCCATAACTAAAACCAAGGTAGAAATTGGCGAAAAGCGCTCTGCCTGAACCACAAGGAACTGCTTCACCTGGCGGCCATGTTTTCATATCTTCATCACACCAAGGTGGCGGTGCCCAGTAATATCGTTCCGGAGATACGGCGCTCCAAAAATTGCCGTTTTTTCATCAACTTGCACAAGCGGTTTGACGCCTCAGTACACCTAAGCATTTTTTCTACAGGACTTTGCAATGGTTTTCAATGGGAAAATTTTAAGAACGCACAGAATATAACATGTGCAACCCGACATTGTGACTTTCCAAAAAAACTACCTCGGGGACAATTTTAAGCAGGTTTTTTATGGAACGATCAATCAATTAAACCTTTACAAACAGCATCACCTTGGGGGTGCTGGAAAATTATGCCGTCAGTAAGCATTTTTCCGCACTGGAACTGACGGGAGCGTTAAAATCCTTGGCTCTCAGACTGTTTTGGAGCAGTTTGGCGCAATTTTTGTGATTTTCAAGCTTTTGGAGCAGCCTGGCGCAGGAACACAAATTTGTATCAAATCTGCGCAATATGCACAGCTGTCTCACCCCCGCCTGTCCTATAACTTTTCAAACAGAATCTTTAAACAAACAAATTATTTCAGGTAGTAGCCCTGTACTCACTTAAAACATCCTACACACTGTAATAATCAAATTATTTCTTTGGTTCGTGAAAGCAATTGTACACCCAGTGGGACACATGAACTGCACTGCACGCCTTCACACGTGACACAATCGACAGTGAATAAAATTACGGGAAGGAAATCATTTACACATCTTTACAAAGCAGCAAAACTCAAGTAACAGTAATGTGTCAGTAACAAGTTACAAGAAAAAATTAAAGCCGTTCCACTCAATGTGAAAACTGTCGGAAGTGCAGAGCAGGGATTCGCCATAATGGGCTGTAGCGCCGTTATCTGCTCACTGCTACCACCCCATGCAATTCAAATTTCCCGCCTTTGCAGTGCTCGCGGGCGCCCTGCCTGAAACTGCGCCAGCGGGAGTTCTGTTCTCTTTGTACTTGCTTTTCCTCCCGCACGTGCCGGCGTTGCACTGCCACTTTTTTTTCGCTTACTGTTGTAAAAACCAACCCAACGAGCGTTCTGAACTAAATGAACGCGGGCACTGCCGGTTAATTACGTGTATTTTGCCTCAAATGCACCTGCAGTTTTCTTGGCTCAACAGGGAGATGTATGACAAGCGCCAGCGGTTCACTAGTTTTGAACGCTTATGACTATATAACCACTTGGCTTTCGGAGCCTCTGGGTTACGCCGCGATGGCAGCAGCTACGTGTAGCTCTACTTGGGTCCAGCGAGCAAGCTACGACGACAAGGTGAGCCCCTAAAGTGCTCTGCACTTAAAAAACAAACAAGGCGAATTTCGAATTAAGTACCGATTAACCATGGCAAATCGGCCGTACGATCTGGCTAAATGACTCAGTCGCACTGAGCACTGCGCTTTGGATCACTCTTTTGGTTGTGTTTTAGAGCCACGATTTGCCTAATCGTGCCAAGACCAGCTGGGGGCTTTCAAGGCCAGCGTGCACAACTCAGCTGCACACGTCCTTCCAGTTCACGCAGTCAAGGGGAAGAGCGGGGGTGTGTACCTCCTGGCAGATGGCGTTGATGTCGGCACCCGAGATGCGGTCGGGCCGGGCCACGTAGTCCTCAAGGTCCAGCTCGTCGCTCAGGTTCATCTGGCCCGTGATGGTGGAGAAGATGAGCCGCTTTTGCCGCCTGTCCGGCAGCGGGAACTCGATCTTGCGGTCCAGCCGGCCCGGGCGCAGCAACGCTGGGTCCAGGGTGTCCGCACGGTTCGTCGCCATGATCACCTATGCACCCCCAGAATCCAACATCACCATTTGGCCGCTCTCCTGGCAACCCTAACGGTGCGAAAGCTGAATGTGAAGCCAGTTATATCGCTGTCCACACATGCACTCCCCATCATCACCCACTTTCCCACACTCAACATCATCAACACCTGGCTTGTTCTTGCAACCACCAAAGCAAAAAAAGCTGAACGCAGCAAGTACATTGCGGTCACTGCTACAACCCAAAGGTCCCACAAATGCCACCAGTATTGCCAGTAGGGGGCCTCTTAGGGGTGGCATGATAGAACAAGCATAGTCCTCATGTTAAGAAACCTAGCACCTCATGTTAACTACCTAGCATGAACATATCTTTGGACTCTGGGTGCGATCTCTCATGCAACAAGGGACTTCTCAAGAGGATCGAGCCCTGTACAAAGCCCTTGTTATCCCAAAGGTGGAGTTTGCATCGGCAGTATGGAACTGTATGAGTGCGCCGTCATCTTTGCGCTTGGAAAGGGTGCAAAAAGGCATCACTCGCATCTTCTCTCACCCCACACCCCGCACGAAAATTACGCTCGCAACGACATCCTCAAGCGGCTCAACCTGGACGAATTACAATGTAGACGCGCGAACCGCGACTTATTTTTTCAGTTCAAGCGTGTCCACTTTAAATTCAACAGCCCAAAACTAGTGAGCTCTGTAGGGCTAAGGGCGCCAGTGCAAGCACTCCGTCCCCACATGTGCTTGCACTGCCAAGCTTGCACGGCCGACTGGAGATGCTGTCTCCAGTCAGCCGTGTGCAACGTGTGTTCAATGACGATTTTTGTGTATCCTTAGACGTCTCTTCAGGCAATATCAAGTCTTTCAAACGTGCTCTTAAAAATGCAAGTATCCGAAGCTCTTCACGCCCCTTCAGTATAGTATATAAGGGATCCCGAGTTACCAAGATTGTCCGTATATGTGTGTGCGCGTGTGTTCATGAGCGCGCATGTGCTGTCCATACATATCAATGTGCGTTACATACATTTCACGATATCTGTACTCTGCAGTCCAATAAGACCAATTGAGCGTTTGGAACATGAATGTTTGAAGATGCCTGTACCCCGTCTTCGTGCATGCTAATGTACTCGACTGTAATGTTCATATTGTCACGAAGACAACGACGATGCAGTGGTGTTGAATGAGAAACACGTTTATTGGAGCGAACTTGTGCTCCCCTAACAACTCAAAAGAATACAGAGGCGGCGAAGCAGCGGTCAACAAAGTGACTTGCACAGGCGAGTGTCGTCGAATCGAATGCCCCGGCGTCCGCACTGCAGGCTTTTTATCTTTTGGCGCGCGTGGTTCTCGAAACGTCGATTCGCATCGAGAACATAGTAGATCCAAGAAGATTATTCTGGGCTGTTCACGTTAGATCGGAATGCTCTCCCTATCACAACAGATAACACATGCGGCACAGAGAGAAAGAATGGAACACGCGCTTCCCTTGGCGCAGAGATAACACAGACCGGCGCAGCCGGGCGGTAAAAGCAAAACACAAATAAACAAACCCAATGTATGGTTCGCGGCATTACCCCCCCCTCTAAGAGTGCATCGACCCGATGCTAACATAAGCGACAGTCCGAACAAATGAAAATAAAAGTTCGTCATCGTCCGTAGAAAGGTTTTAAGCGAACCACGTGGACGACTTCAGGCCGCGTGCGTCGTCGTGATGTGCCGGAGTCACCATCGGGGATCACTTCGTAGGTAAGTTGGCCAACACGTCGTAGAATCTGGTAGGGTCCGAAATACCGTCGCAGGAGCTTCTCACTGAGTCCGCGTCGTCGGATGGGAGTCCAAACCCACACACGATCCCCTGGTTGGTACTCGGCGTCTCGGCGTCGGAGGTTGTAGCGGCCCGCATCCACCAGCTGCTGGTCCGTTATACGAACTCGAGCGAGCTGGCGGGCCTCCTCCGCACGTTGAAGATATCCGTGGACGTCGGTGTTGAGGTCGTCGTCTTCTACGTGCGGAAGCATGGCGTCGAGCATCGTAGTCGGCCTTCTACCGTAGACAAGCTCGAACGGCGTCAGCTGTGTCGTCTCCTGGATAGCCGTGTTGTACGCAAACGTGACATACGGGAGCACTTCGTCCCAAGTCTTATGTTCAACGTCAACGTACATTGACAGCATATCTGCGATTGTCTTGTTCAGACGTTCTGTTAGTCCGTTCGTTTGGGGGTGGTACGCCGTCGTTCTTCGGTGATCCGTGTTGCTGTAGCGTAATACTCCTTGCATCAGCTCCGCAGTAAATGCCGTTCCGCGGTCTGTGATTAGTACTTCCGGGGCTCCATGTCGCAGCACAACTTGGCTTATAAAGAACTTCGCCACTTCTTGTGCAGTCCCCCTCGGAAGAGCGGCGGTCTCTGCGTAGCGCGTCATGTAGTCTGTCGCTACGACAATCCACTTGTTCTGTGATCGTGACGTAGGGAACGGGCCTAAAAGGTCCATTCCAATCTGTTGAAATGGTCTCGATGGGACGGCGATCGGTTGCAGAAGTCCGGCGGGTCTTGTCGGCGGCGTTTTTCGTCGCTGGCAGTCACGGCAGCTCCGGACGTAGTGGGTGACGTCAGAGGTAAGGCCGGGCCAGTAGTACCTCGCCTTGATTTTTCCAATAGTGCGGGCTGTGCCCAGATGTCCGGAAGACGGGTCGTCGTGGCACGCTTCCAAAATTTCGTCACGAAGGTCCGCGGGGATGACGAGAAGGTAATTCGCTCTTGTTCCGGGGCTGAAATTCTTCTTCACAAGGACGGAGTTTCTCAGGCTGAATGCTGGTAAACTGCGTTTGAAGGTCCTAGGAACGGCAACGTTGCATCCCTCGAGGTACTCGATTATGACGCGTAAGTCGGGGTCGGCACGCTGCTGGGCGGCTAGGTCGCTCTCCGTCACGATCCCGAAGAACGCGCTGTCTTCATCAGAGTCTTGTGGTGGTGGGTCGACGGGGGCGCGGGACAGGCAGTCGGCGTCGGAGTGTTTCCTGCCGGATTTATAAACGACTGTAACGTCGAACTCCTGCAGGCGCAAGCTCCACCGCCCAAGACGGCCAGAGGGGTCCTTCAAATTGGCGAGCCAACACAGCGCATGGTGGTCTGTTACAACCTTGAATGGCCTTCCATACACGTATGGGCGAAATTTTGAAATCGCCCATATAATAGCCAGGCACTCTTTCTCAGAGGCAGAATAGTTTTTCTCCTCCTTCGACAGACCACGGCTAGCATAGGCGATTACCCTTTCGCAGCCGCTTTGCTTTTGGACAAGGACGGCACCCAAGCCTATATCACTGGCGTCCGTATGCATTTCCGTTTCGGCATTTCCGTCGAAATGAGCGAGCACGGGCGGGCTTTGCAGGCGTTTTTGCAGCTCGCCGAATGCTTTTTCTTGGTCGTTTTCCCAGCTGAAAGGGGTGCTATCTTTCGTCAAGCGCGTGAGTGGCTCTGCAATGCGTGCGAAGTTTGCGACGAAGCGCCGGTAGTATGCGCACAGCCCGAGAAATCTCCGCACGCCCTTCTTGTCTTTTGGCCTTGGGAAGTTCGCAATGGCTGAAGTTTTTGCCGGGTCAGGTAGGACTCCCGCGGCGTTGACGACGTGGCCCAAGAACTTGAGTTCCCCGTATGCGAAACGGCACTTTTCAGGCTTCAGCGTCAACCCCGACGTACGAATGGCCTCGAGTACAGACTCCAACCTTGCAAGGTGTTCGTCGAAAGTCCGGGCGAATACCACTACGTCGTCGAGGTATACGAGGCAGGTGTGCCACTTAAGGGGGGACACTGGTCTTAAAACAATTTCTTTTAATTTTCAAGCAACCTTTGTGAAACTTGTCAGTCTTGCTGCTTTTCTCCCACTGATTTCAGATATGCCATTATTTTCTCAGTAGGTCAATTAGTTCCCAAGATAATTAGCACTAATTAGCCATTTTTAGTTAAGCAATAGACAAAACAGTGTTGGTCATAAAACTGTAATCTTTATATTTTCCAATACTATGAACCCTGGTGAGTGCAATAATCGAAGCAGTTTTTTGGTGCATCGCTTGGAACTAATTTTACAGCTCGTTAAACTTTGGTGTTTGAAATGGGCACTCAAAATGGCTCCTTGCCACTGGTGCTACCAAAGTTTAATGAGCTGTAAAATTAGTTCCAAGCGATGCATCAGAAAACTGCTTCGATTATTGCACTCACCAGGGTTCATAGTATTGGAAAATATAAAGATTACAGTTTTATGACCAACACTGTTTTGTCTATTGCTTAACTAAAAATGGCTAATTAGTGCTAATTATCTTGGGAACTAATTGACCTACTGAGAAAATAATGGCATATCTGAAATCAGTGGGAGAAAAGCAGCAAGACTGACAAGTTTCACAAAGTTCACTAGAAAATTAAAAGAGGCTGTTTTAAGACCAGTGTCCCCCCTTAAGGCCAGCTAGCACAGTGTCCATGACTCTTTGAAACGTCGCTGGTGCTGTGCACAGCCCAAACGGCATCACCTTGAACTCGTATAGGCCGTCTGGGGTTATAAATGCAGTCTTCTCTCGGTCTCTCTCGTCCACTTCAATTTGCCAGTAGCCGGTCTTCAGGTCCATCGATGAGAAGTACTTCGCGTGGCAGAGGTGGTCGAGGGCGTCGTCGATTCGGGGGAGGGGGTACACGTCCTTTTTCGTGATTTTGTTCAGTCGCCGGTAGTCAACGCAAAACCTTAATGTGCCGTCTTTTTTCTTTACGAGTACGACGGGCGCAGCCCAGGGGCTTTTCGATGGCTGTATAATGTCATCGCTCAGCATGTCGTCGACTTGAGTCCGGATGGCTTCCCGTTCGTGTGAAGAGACGCGGTACGGTGACTGTCGGGTAGGTCGGGCTCCATCTTCGGTTATTATTCGGTGCTTCGCTAGAGGGGTCTGACGTAGTTTTGCGCTCGACGAAAAACATTCGCTATAGCGACGCAGCAAAGCCAATAATTTGTTCCGTTGTTCTTGCGGTAGCGCCGGATTCACGTCGAATGGCTGCGGGAGCTTGAATGTTTCTATGGGTGTGCGTTTAAAGTCGGCGACTGCGATCACATCACTTGCTTCTTGCGTTTCTTCGAGGAACGCAATTGCAGCTCCCTTGTTTAAATGCTGGTGCTCTTCGGTGAAATTAGTGACCAAAACGTGAGATTGGCGTTGCTTAAAGTGCGCAATGCCTCTTGCGACGGAGACACCGCGGTCGAGAAGCAACCTTCGATCACTCTCTACGATAGCGTCGATGTCAGAAGCAGCATCCTCACAGTAGACGGCGATCATCAAGCTTGCGCGGGGTGGCAGGGTGATGTGATCGTCGGCGATCCTGACAGCAGCACGGTGATCGGGGTTCGGCTGCGGCGTCGTGGAGTGATTGGAGGAAAATGTTATCGACTTGGTCTGCAGATCAATTATTGCGCCGTTGTCCGTCAAAAAGTCCATTCCGAGAATCACGTCGCGGGAGCAGTTAGGCAGAATGACGAATGCCGCAGGGTACGTTGTGCCGTCTATGGTGACGCGCGATGTGCACGTTCCACTTGGCGTCACGAGGTGGCCTCCTGCTGTGCGTATGTGCGGACCGTCCCATCTGGTCATAACTTTCTTCAGTTTAGACGCAAATGGTCCGCTCATTACCGAATAGTCAGCTCCCGTGTCTACGAGGGCGACTACGTCAAAGCCGTCGATGGACACCTTGACGTCAGATGCAGTCGTCCTCGAGTTGCGGGTTCGTCGGGGCGTCGTATCTCTGCTTGTACGTGTTGATGGTCGGGCACTGTGCATCGTCGTTGTCGTCGTCTTCTCAACGGACGTCTTGGTCAGGTCGGGTACGCGTCGCGCCGTGTAGCTGTCGTCGTGTTCAGGAGTCTCGTTAGGGCTAGGTCGGGTCGTCGGGATGAGGGCATGTCGTGAATGATGGTCTTCAGCGAGTCGCTGCGTCGTTGGAGGGTTTTCATTTTTCCGCCGTTGTGCAACTTTACCTCCCAAAGTTGCTGCTTTTAGTTTCCCCCGCGTGGGCTGGGGGACCTTCCACGTGAGAAGTCAGCAGTGCTGCGGCGGTTTGGTGACTGAGACGGGTAGGGCGACGGTGAACGGTTGAAGCGGGCTGGTCCTCGGTTGGTGTTGGAGAGGTATTCTTCGATCTCAGCAGGGCGCTGGCCGTATCGGGGGCGTGGGGCGTCGACGGAGAACCCTCGCAAACCGAGCCTCTTGTAGGGACAGCGACGGTAGATGTGGTCGGCCTCTCCGCAGTGGTAGCACAGCGGGCGATTATCGGGCGTTCGCCACACGTCGGTCTTCCTTGGCGTCTGGTATTGGTCTACAGGGCGTCGGGCGGGCGGCGTTGGACGGCGGTATGGCTCAGCCTCTTGACGACGGGTTGGAGCAGGGCGGGGTTGACGAACAGCCGAGGAGTAGGTCATGGCTTGTGGTTCGCGGGGTGCTTCCGACGGCGTAGAAGTTCCCAGTGCGTTTTGGACTTCTTCTCGGATTACGTCGGTCAGGGAAGCCACTTGAGGTTGCGGCGTCGTTGGAAAAAGCTTCCGAAGCTCCTCCCTGACCACTGCTCGGATGGTCTCTCGCAATGTATCGGAGCTTCCATTTGCAGCACCGATGGTCTCCGAGAACAGCGCGTTGACAGGGCGGTCGTACTGCCTGGTTCGAATTTCTAGCGTCTTCTCCATCGCGGCCGCCTCAGACGCGAATTCGGCCACTGTCTTCGGAGGGTTACGGACTAGACAAGCAAAAAGCTCTTGCTTCACTCCTCGCATTAGAAACCTGAGCTTCTTTTCCTCGGTCATTTCAGGGTCCGCACGACGAAAAAGTCGCTTCATCTCCTCAACGAAAATCACGACTCCTTCGTTGGGGTGCTGCGTTCGAGTTTCAAGCAAAAGCGCAGCTCGCTCTTTTCTCACCACGGTAGTGAAGGTCTTAAGGAACTCCCTCTTGAATTGAGTCCAGTCGGTCAAAGAGCTCTCATGGTTCTCGAACCAAGTTCGAGCAGCATCTTCTAAGTAAAAGAAGACATGCCGGAAAGTTTCTTCATCGTCCCACCTGTTGAAGATGCGGACGCGCTCCAACTTCTCCAACCATTCTTCGGGGTCTTCAGCGGGGGCTCCCCGGAACGATGGCGGTTCTCGGGGCTGCTGCAGGATGATTGGCGACGTTGTTTCTTGCACCATGGTGTTGGTTGCAGCGTTCCTTCTCTTGGGCCCTTCTGGCAGAAGACCGAACTCGGGCGGTAAATCTTGCAGGCGGGGGCTGGCTCTTGTTGGACTGGCTTGGCGGCTTTTCGAGGTTGTAGTGGGCATGAAGGGTGCGTACCCAGCACCTCCACCAGATGTCACGAAGACAACGACGATGCAGTGGTGTTGAATGAGAAACACGTTTATTGGAGCGAACTTGTGCTCCCCTAACAACTCAAAAGAATACAGAGGCGGCGAAGCAGCGGTCAACAAAGTGACTTGCACAGGCGAGTGTCGTCGAATCGAATGCCCCGGCGTCCGCACTGCAGGCTTTTTATCTTTTGGCGCGCGTGGTTCTCGAAACGTCGATTCGCATCGAGAACATAGTAGATCCAAGAAGATTATTCTGGGCTGTTCACGTTAGATCGGAATGCTCTCCCTATCACAACAGATAACACATGCGGCACAGAGAGAAAGAATGGAACACGCGCTTCCCTTGGCGCAGAGATAACACAGACCGGCGCAGCCGGGCGGTAAAAGCAAAACACAAATAAACAAACCCAATGTATGGTTCGCGGCAATATCTTACTCGTGTAATCTGTGTGCTTCGGTGTTTACGTACCGTATTTACTTGACCCGGTGCAAGCGTTCAGGTGTCACCTCGACGAGGGCATCAAGGAAAAGCTTGGCGCTCGCAACACTGACCTTGTTGTGATTCCCGGTGGCATGACATCCCAACTGCAGCTACTGGACGTTTCGCGAAGCCAGTCAAAGACCGGTGCATGAAGCGGTGACCGGTACGGTCAAAGACCGGATTCGGGTGCTCTACACCGAGTGGCTTGTTGGAGATGGCCATGAACTGACGCCAAACAACCGAATCAAGTGCGCTTCTCTGCAAGACTTCACCGGATGGGTGAAGGATGCATGATGCACGATACCGCCTGCCATGGTAAGCAAGGCGTTTAAGAGGTGTGGCATTTTGAATGCTATCGACGGCACTGTAGACGACATGCTTTGGGCCGTTGAGAGTGTGGAGTCGTCCAACAGCGACAATGAGTGATAACTCGCCGCCAGTGCCGCCCAACGGTGCTTCCCCGGACCGTCGTCGTGCTGACTGTCTTGCCGGCGATAACCGGCACATTTCATTTTGTGCCATCTTTGGAATAAACCTTGCTCGTTCTAAGTGAGAAAAAGTTGCATTTTTGTATTTAATAATAAAAGTCTAGTGCATCTTACAATCGAAGACAGCGTTTTTTTTGCGGACCACGAGAAATGGGTGCACGTTACAATCGAGGGCACGTTACATTCGAGTAAATACAACATGTGTGCGCGTGCGTGTGTGTGTGGTGCTACACTGTACTTCGTGATTCACTGCACTTCGCAACCAGTATCCCTACCCCATTGTTTGTTTCTTCTGTCTGTCGCCCTGTACTTCTAGTGCAACAGTCAAGAAAGGCCTAGTGCTGTTGGTGGGCACTCCCAAATAAATAAATAAATAAATAAATTAGTAGCCCACGACTGATCTCACAGAGATTCTTCAGAATGTTAAATTACAAGGAGGCATAATTTTGGCCTACAACATGTCCTCCTTTCGAGCCTGCCCAAGTCTTCACTGTACAGACATTTTCACATTTCCTCTGCATTTTGATACAAGGGCCACTGCAGCAGCAATGTCACAGCAATGGCTGCCCATTGATTGTCAGCACTGGAGGGTAGTTTGGTGCGTTTTTGTAGAATAACTTTAACCATCCGGGTAACAGTGCAATATCGGAACATGGCACTGCGCCAGCCACAGTGCTGGCCGATTAGTGCTATAAGTTGCAAGATTGCCTGACCTAACTATTGTTATACTTCGTTTCATACTAACAAGTAAAACGTTCGGGAAATACCAATATCTGTTTGGCACAAGCGAAAGTGAATCTCTCGCACTACAGCACAACCCTGATCACGCTACTTTCTCAGGGCTGTGCAAGAACATCGTATGATCGAGGTGAGAAATCTTTTTGAGACAATCTCAAATTGCAACAAACTAAAATGCTAATCGCTTATCTATTACCATACAATGTTTTTTCATTTCAATCAGACAAGTGGCAAAAGTTTTGGTTTCAGTAGTCTGTACTTGAGGCCACCCCTTCAGCTAGGATTGATCCAATCCAATCCAACCACAATGTGTATTTCCATTTTCATATGAGCCGTCGTATGAAGCGAATTGCGAGTACTCATGTGTTTCATAACTGATATATAAATTGAATTGCTCCAACGGAGACTTTGCCAGGACCACAGTGAAAAATAAATGAGAGCCCCTTTTATAATTCCTCTTTAATCAAATGCTCAGCAATAGCCACTCCGCGCCACCTGTTCCCTCGAATTCTAAATTGTCTGTTCTGGGAAAAGAGCTTAATGGGTTGATGCGGGCACAGAAGCTGCACAGACACAAAAACTGTGACTTACGTCCACCAATAACACCTTGCTAAGACAAACAGGCCCTGCCCCAAGCTTGAATGATGCTAAGCAATCACACAGAGGCAAAGACACCCCCGATACCGTCCAAGCCTGAAGCAACCCTTTGCTTCCTTCCTCTCAGGTAGGTGGCAGAAAGAATGGCTCTCGGGTATTCGTCCCAGTTGCCAGAGTGCATACCCACCTTGACGTTTGTGGTCTGGTCAAAGCCGTCCATCTGGTTGAGCAGCTCCAGCAGGATTCGCTGCACCTCTCGATCCGCTGTGGGAGTATCCACACACACTGTAGTCAGCGCACCACAGCAGAGCAAAAACCTCCCCAGCATGCCTACCGCTCAGATGCCTTTGCCTACCACGCAGGCACGCCTACCACTCCCCAGCATGCCTACCACCCAAACAGTGGTTCTCCCCACCTCTACACCCTGTTCATTTTTTCTTTCTTAAGGGGATTTTGGCGTTACCCCCTTTGGAGGATGCCTGTTGTCATTATAGCAGGTAACAGCAGGACACCAACTCAATTGGGCAAAACAGGTTTTCGCCTTAATACCTTCTCTCTAAAATGGGAAAAATGCCCTTTTTTTCTGGCCTCTGGTAAAGTTTTCTCTACACAAGACTCAAAAATATACAAGGCACACAAAAGTGAAGCTTAATAAATGTGTTTTTCCCTGATGTAATGGAAAAAAAACAGAAAACTGAAGAGTGGAAATGCACAAATTCAAAATCCGTAACTATTTCTAGCACGTAAAAAAGGCCTGGTGCGGTTTTCAAACCTGCATTTTAAGGTATCAATAGATGGCAATCAATGTTCTATCGGCAGCAGTTTAAAAAGAGCTAGAATACCTTATCTCTCCCATGTATCCAGGTCACAAGAACAAAAAAAAAAAAAAAAAAGGCATGAGCCCTTCCACTCCAGGAAGGTGATCTACAGCGGAGCTGGTTCGCGTGCAGCATAGCCGTGAAATTAGTTTAGGTTAAAGGTATGAGCAAATTTTGTTTCTCTTGACTATCGACGGCAGTCATCCCCAAACATGACACATAAATACAGTCTACGCTCGTTATAGCGGATCCGGCAACAACGGACTTCCGGTTACAACAGACCATTTCTATTGGTTTGTTTGGTCCACGTGCACTTTAAATGAAGTCCACTCCGCTCATAACGGACCCGGCTAGAGCAGACTATCGGCCACAACAGACTAAATTTCGGGTGGAAATTGTTTCGACTGAATGTTTATAGAAGACTTTTGCGGGGCCGGCACCCAATACCGTATTTACTCGCATAATCCTCGCACTTTTTTTTTCGGAAAAGTCAATGCGAAGTTAGTGGTGCGAGAATTATGCGGGGAAAAAAATGCGGTGCACAGTGTTGCCAATTTGCCTTCTGCCAACCCTGCTAAATGTAGCGGTCGTTTTTTGTATATGTAAGCTAAGTGTTGCCAACAGCAGCTATTTCTTTTTATTTTATAATTTACAACGTAAACAGTATCCCGTCGATCAGCGATCATGAAATTGCCGCCTTTGCTTTCTGGCGCGCGCCCTATCTCGTCGTCGTCATGTGCGTGCCCTACTTGTGAAGCTCGACAGTAACGCACGTTGAAGTCGGTGACGCCGAAGTGCCTGCCTGCGGCGCGGTTGCCGTGTTCGATCGCGTACTCTATCGCTTTCAATTTGAAAGCGGCAGTGTAGCTGGCGCTCTTCCCCATGGCGACTAGTCTAGTTGCGCGCACGCGAAACCGACTCAAGTATAGTGCGAGTAGCGTGTTAGGGCAGTTAGGGCGCCTCACAGAACAGGGAGGGGCGCCTGGATGGCCTTGGGTACACAGCGCTCTCCGCCGAACGGAGAGGCGGCGGGGGAGGGCGCGCGTTGGAGAGTGCGTGCACCATGCGGGTTTCGCGAGCGGGCAACTTTCGCCGCTGCAAAGTTGGGGGTGCGAGGATTATGCGAGGAACCAAAAAATCCAAGTTTTGGTGGCTCACATTAGGGGTGCGAGGATTACGCGAGTGCGAGGATTACGCGAGTAAATACGGTATGTTTTTTCTTCCTTTAGTTTGGCAAGAAAACTATTATGTCTGGCAACATTGTTGGCAGTTGGGTCATTGGCGCAGCCAAGCCAAGCCAGTGGCATTTTTTTCTTTTTTGTGTGTGACCAGCGGCATGAGCAGCAGGGTAGCTGATTTCACTGTTGGATAAATTAAGCATAATTAACGCTGTCGAACTTGGGGAAAAACAGGCCGACATCACCAGAAGTACAGGCCTATTTATAAGCAGACTGTCCACTCGATCGTCAAGAACAAGGCCACTGCCGATAAATGAGACTCCGATGAGATTGAACAACAGCGCTATTGAATTCGCAAAGTGGTCCAGTTGAGTCTGCCCTATGTCAGTTTTTTTTCATGTAATAAAGAACTCGGGTTCAGTGGAGTTCGGTCTTTATTATTCTCACGCATGCATCGTTCCCGTTCAGTTAAGTGAAAAAGGCAAGAAATGCCTCAAGTATGGGGGTTGCTCCCCATCCATTGTGTGCAATCTGTCGGTGGCCGTGCGCAGTCCAACTGGTCTAACTTTTGATTTCACAGCCATCCATCAGATTATTTCGTATCAGCTGTTTCATGAACAGACTAAAATCATAAGAAATATGGCAGCTGCCTGGGGCGAACGTCAGGCAGCGATCTGATTTGTTGAATAAACGGTTTCGGGAAATTCTGCCTCGTGACGAAGGGATTTAAAAGTGCCTAGCTGATTCTCATTGCCACAATTGATTTTTTGTAGCTGGTTAATAAGTGCTCCTTGTATTCTTGCTTTATTCGCTCAGCTTATCATGTATCTTATCTTTACACACTTGATTGCATGCGCTAGGCCTTTTCCAAGTGCCGGTGCTAAGCTTTGGAAACGGTCTTTAGGCAAATGTTTGCCCTCGCGTGAACACTGTGCAGAGGTGTTGCAGGCATGTAGAAAGAACAAAGTGTCATCTATATTATGCATATTCAATACTGTTCAAAGTACCACATTTTGCGCTTATAACCCCCCCCCCCCCCCCTCCCGGCCTCTGGTCGGATACTGCATACTTCGGCTACAGCGGACATTTTTTTCCGGATTAAGAGGGTCCGTTGTAACGAGCATAGACTGTACTCGCACATGCTTTTATTACGATTCTACTAATCCTGAAAATGGTGCCTATAGATAATTAATCCACCCAATGTGCATACCCCAGTGATCCGACGTACAAGTTTGAGGTCTGAGTCACGCTTTGATCTTGCAAGCGATGTTAATCACTCACTAGCTATTTCAAGATGCATATCCAAGTGACGAGACATATAAGCTTGCGGTACAAATCATGTTCTCAACTGCGTGTGACTTTAGTGGGGGCCACGTGCTAAAAGCACACGCACTGGGGTGTTTGTTTTCCTACACCTCATGCATAAAGGGGAAATGCAGACAAAACACAAGTTTGGTTCATTCGAAAGGTTGCCTTGTTAGAAATGTACTGACACCCGTTTTAACACACACTTCGCTCAAATAAGTTGCATAATTAAGAAAAAAGGGAATGGCCATGCGACCCACTAGCTCATTTTCTGTAACAGAACCTATGATGTCATATCTGCCAGCTCTGCGATTGGCTGATGACAGCAAAAGTAAACGCATGTTAAGCAGGGCTAAAAGCTTGCAGAACAAGCTATTTGCATTTAAATGTAATGCATATTCATCCTACAGCAGTAAGAATGGTGGGGTAAGCAATGCAGGTCACAAAAATACACGTAAAGATAGAAGTACCGATGCATGCTGCTGTTGGTACTGGGTGTACTATGATTTTTTTTAGCTGCACTGCAGTTCGCCACTTAAATACACGACACTGGCCGATTGTCATAAGCAACATTGTCCCACATGATCCTGTATGTCGAGCATACTCCATGTTTCACGAAATGATTACCTTCTACCGTAACAAAAACAAGCCAGGCGCAAATACGGTAAAAAATAAAGCAATAGCGGACAACGGTTTGCGGCTCAGTATGTAGTGCCATCTGAGAGGACTGGCGGCAAGCAAGGCTGCAGAGTGGGATGACACACTGGAAGTTCGCTTGAATACCCGCCCCTGTGACTTCATTGCTGACATTCCGAAAACACACGATTTGGCGGGAGAACAAAAATTTTAACCTAAACTGATTCTCAGTGAATATGGCATCGTTTGCTGCCATGCAAACGCAAGGGGGCACTGTAAAACATGAAATCTTTCGAATGAAACAAACTTGTATTTTGTCTGCATAACCCCTTTAAAAACACCTTTTCCCTCAGGAGGCTTTGTGAAAAATACACGGAACCCTGGTCACACAACTTAACGCAGACACAAGCCACCTGCTGCGCCATGCCAGACTCGCAGACCACCCTTTAGTTGCAGTAACAACACGGTACGGCGCACAGGAATTGCCACTTGCAGTGGGGAAAAACAAGAGGAAAAGGGTCAGGTGCCCCCTCAATGCACCTCCCGTCTGTGCGTCGAAGCGCTTGGTGGCGATGGCGTCGATCTCGTCGATGAAGATGATGGCGGGCGCGTTTTCCTTGGCCAGCCGGAAGACGTCCCTCACCATGCGGGGCCCCTCGCCCAGGTACTTTTGCACAAACTCTGAGCCCACCACTCGGATGAAGGCGGCTGCAAGAGGGGAGAAAGGCACCCTGTCAGTTTCAAGCCGCATACGCTCTGATATCGGATGGATGCATGACATAATCATTCCCAGCCAGCTAGAATTGAGCGCAAAGAGATACGTAGTTGCACTGCACAGAATTTGAAAAAGACTGGCACTGGGTTCGCCAACTCAAATCTTGCACCACATGCCGCGGTGATTCAGTGGCTAAGGCGTTCTGCTGCTGAGCACAAGGTGTGGGTTCGATTCCCGGCCGTGGTGGACGCTTTTCTGATAGAGGCGAAAAGCAAAAACACCTCTGTGTTCGAGATTTCAGCACCTGTTAAAGATCCCCAAGTGGCCAAATTAATCCAGAGCCCTCCACTACGACGCGCGCCTCATCGCCTGCGTTGCATCAGCGCGTTAAACCCTACAATCAATCAAATCATCAAATCTTGCACCACTCATCACTCCGGAGCGAAAATCCAATTATGGAACAAGTCCAAAGTAATGCCAAGGCATCATTCAGCTGAAAATTGTTCACCTAAACCAGGGTGCTCTCTTACAGGTGCAGCCTACAATTGTGGGCTGTTGCTGTTGCTGGCCAGAAGACCAGGATTAACTTGAGTGTGCTGTACTAACAGAGACGCACAGGAAGGGAAGCGCAAGCTGCTTTTGCAGATAATGGGTGCTGTCAGTGAGAAAATAACTGCTACCAGCCACTAGCGGTGTGTAAAAAAAAAAAAAAAAAAAAGCTGTGGTTGATTCCTCTGTCATAGGAATCGGTAAAACACGAAAGTGAAATGTGCAGCGAAATCTGCTGCTGAGCATGATTTGCGAGTCGGCGGCTGTCTTGTGGGTGTGCTTGGCGAGCGACGTCCTACTGGTGGGTCGTTTCGGCAAAGGTGTACTGGCGTCATTTCCGTGACGGATATGACGTCGGAGAAATCTTGGGGTACCGCAGCACAAAACACTTTCGTGTTAAAATATAAAACCCGAAAACGAACAGCCCGATGTAAAGCATACTCTTTAGTTTATGCAGGGGTGCACTCTTTACAGGCCGCTTGCTTCGTTGTACTGGTGTCAATTCCGTGACGGATATAATGTAAGTGAAATCTTCGTGAATCCCGGGATAAAACACTTTCGTGTTAAAAGAAAAGAAAAATGAGGCAGAGCTGGTACAACCTAAAATAAAACTGGAATGTTTCAGATGGCGCCGAGATATGTCGAACATGAGTCTGCTTGCTTGAGTCAGTTCAGCACGTGGTTGGGCCTGTTGCGGACCGTTCATCTTTGCACATCAAGCAGCATCAAAGAGATGAGAAATAAAGGTTGGAATGAGGTGGTGAAGTGGCGTAAAAGGTGGGAAAAACGCCAGTTTATCGCTTCCAGCATCCGTCGTATGAAGTTGACAGTGTGTCCTCGAGCGATGTATAATCGGGGTTTTTAATGCACTGTTTCTATGGGGAGTTTGCTGAGACGGCGGTGTTCGGTTCTGTTGTAGCAAGCAGGTCGTTGTAAAACTGGAGGACGTGTAATTGGGGTTCCACTGTATTATGGCAGTTGTGCACCCCCCCTCCTAAGTAATCCCCTTTCATTGACTTTTAAGGGTGAAACAATTGGTGATGATGGCAGGACCTCCATTTTGAATACAAAATTCAAGGACATAACATGCTCAAGCTCGCAACATAGTATCGATTGCACTTCTGACATCGGTATTACATATAACGAGATGCTGTGTGTAATGCATTCATAGCCAAAAACTAGGTGCGCCATTTCCATAGCCTCTCACTTGCTGGGAACAGTATGAAGCACGTACCTGCAATCATAAAACTGAGCCCCAGCGAACTACCTAAAGTGTAACCACAAGACCAAAGGTAGGCAGACTCTTGAATGCATCCCAAACATGTGTCAATTTTTGTAGAAAAACAAAAATGAAAATTTACCCCATGAGCCTCGTGCAATAAACCGTGCCCAGCTGTTTTCCCATTATACGGCCTCTTGGGTACATTGACTTCCACTAAACCATTTAAAAAACCATAAACACTTCCAACGATGTCCTCACTCCAACCCCCCCAGAGCAGACGGTTCTCTCTCTCTCAGACAACTGAGCCCCACACAGTAGCTAATGTGCAGCCACCCGCAGGGATTCAGGGAATGAACAAGAGGGGCAGTAAATCCTACCAAGCCGTTTTCCACATTTTCAGACTTCCTAGACACACCAATTTCCAATAAAACCACTCAAGCAATCATGAACAAATGCTCCATGCACTGCCTCTGATTGATTGTACGCTTTAACGTGCCAACGCGACGCAGGCGATGAGGCGGGGCATAGTGGAGGGTTCCGGATTAATTTTGACCACCTGGGAATCTTTAACGACACACTGCCTTTGAGCCAGCCACCAGAGCAGAGGGTTTTCTTTCAATGGGCAGCAAAGGGAAAAGCAAGCACACAGCGGTGCCCACCGGTGGTGTGGTGGGCGACGGCCTTGGCCAGCATGGTCTTGCCGCAGCCGGGCGGCCCGTACATGAGCACCCCACGGGGCGGGTCGATGCCGATCTGCCGGTACAGCTCGAAGTGGGTCAGGGGCAGCTCGACGGCCTCGCGGATCTCCTGCTTCTGGATGTCGAGGCCCCCGATGTCGGCGTAGCGCACGTCGGGCTTCTCGTCGGCGCGCAGCATGGCGATGGACGAGTCGGCCTCGGGCGGCAGCACGTCCACCAGCGCGTTGCTGTGCTTGTGCAGCGCCACCGAGGCTGAGGGCCGCAGCAGCTCGCGGTCCAGCGTGGACAGGATGCGCACGTAGTAGTTGGAGCCCGTGGTGGAGCCCACAATGCCCGTGTGCGGGTCCACGGCCTCCAGGAACTGGCCGATGACCAGGGGCACGCTCTGGATGCGCTTGACCTCCTCCTGCGCGTGCAGGTACTCCTTCTTCAGGTTGCGCTGCTCGTCCTTGATGTACTCCTCCTGCACCGCCAGGAACTCCAGCTGTCGCTCCAGCTTCTGCAGACCAGGACCAGGACAGGGCAGGGTCAGTGCAACTTCCTCCCCCACGCAAATTTTGAATGGTCTTTGTTATTTCCTCACATTACTTCTGCCTGCTAACAAAATGACCTTCTGATCATGCTACCTTAGCGTTGCAGTGATTGCTTTAGAACAATACAACTCGTCTCTCCCTATTGAATTGTCCACCCTTAAAAAAGTACTGACATGAAATTTCAAAGCCGAGATAACTATGTAAAAGGCTTCCTTTGTACATGAAGATATCTCCCAGCAAGTTTCAACAGTAACCGTTCAGTAAACATATTTTAAATCCATTTTAACCTTTACGCACATGAGGAAGCTCAGAACGGATACCCTTTCACAATCGTCATCAGCATGACACCATCTGCTCCTCCTGGCCCCAAACTGCCAACGTGAGAGTCCCCATGACATTGCCAACGTGCTGGCTGCGGTTGGCGTGCACTGATCTGGCGTCTGTACCACATCATAGTTTTGGGACTAATGTCATGCTGCCTGGGCACGTGGATATGGTGGAGACCACAGCCGGTCCGAACGCACACATGTGCTCGCCCAGAATTCCAGACTGGCAGTGGTGCGACAAGAACAGTGACGTCATGAGCGCCCTCCTGTCATGGCGGCCGCCTCGGTGTTCATTTTGTCGAAACCGAAGCTGACACAAATAAACGAGACTGTAAATAAATTATTTACGCTGCTACCGACCGTCTGATTGTATGATTAGTGGGCTGGTAGGCACCCGTAACAGCGAAAAAAACCTAACATGAAAATTTCATGTCAGTACTCCTTTAACGTCCCCGCCACGTTGCATTCGGCCGCTACTTAATGCAGGCGTCAACAGATGGCGCCACCATCCTGTCTGCCCCAATTTACTAGAGATATGGCATCCCCATTGTAGCTGAGTGCTGCCGTGGCAGCTGGGTGCCTCCTGAGGTAAACAAGTCTTGCTGCCAACATTCGCCTAACTGGTCTGCTCACTTGGCTCCGCCGCTCCATGTTAGGCCTAAACATCACACTCCATTAACAAGGTGCAGAACCGTTTCTGCTTAGGGACAGTCCCTGCACTGAGCAGATCTCTAACTGGTTCAAGATGTGCAACCATCGAACTCACCTACTAACTAGAACTCCTACTCGCTTGTTGGTACCACATTTAGGCTTAGGCACAATGGTTGGTATGGAAAATAGGCCACAGCGTTCTGCTGTTCTTTAGCCGAATCAGGAGCAACATCCGCGAACCAACCTGTGCTGTGCACGATTTTGGGTTACTTACTGTTCTTGTATGTTGCGAAACTGCTATTACCATTACTAAATTTAGAAACGGAAGTTGCAACATTTTTCCAATTAAAGGAGTCATGCAGAGAAAATACAAGTTTGTTTTATTCGAAAGATTTTGTGTTTTATAGTGCGCCTAGCACATGTCTGGCAGCAAACAATGCTGTATTCACTGAGAAATTAATCAATTTAAGCTAAAATTTTAATTATCCTGCCAAATCGTGTTTTCGTGACATCTGCCATGAAGTCTCAAGGGCAGGTATTCAAAAAATGTTACAGTGCGTCATTAGGCTCTGCAGCCGTGCTTACCGCAAGTCCTCCCAGATGGCGCTACCATACTCAGCTGCGGACCGTTGTCCGCCGTTCCTTTTCTTTTGACCGTATTTGCACCTGGCTTGTTTTTGTTACGGTAGAAAGTAATCATTTTTTGAAGCATGGGGTATGCTCGATAAACACGGTCACGTAAGACAATGTCACGCCAATCGGCCAGTGTCGTGTAAGAAAACTCCAAAGCGGCGGACTGCTGTACAGCTAAAACAAGCACAGTGCGGCCAGTACCAGCAGCAGTGCGCATCGGTACTTCTATGATTTTGTGTATTTTCGTAAACTTCATTTTTGCCCCACCATTCTTACTGCTGTAAAATGAATATGCATTACATTTAGGCGCAAATAGCACGTTCGGCAAGCTTATAAGCCCTGCCTAATCTGCATTTCCTTTTGCTGCCATCAGCCAATCGCAGAGCTGGCAGATATGGCGTCATAGGTTCTGTTGCGGGAAATGGGCTAGTGGGTCGCATGGCCATTCCCTTTTTTTTGTAATTACATTGCTTACTTAAGCGAAGTGCATGTTAAAAGTGGTGTCAGTATGATTCTAACGAGGCAATCTTTCGAATGAACCAAACTTGTGTTTTGTCTGCATGGCCCCTTTAAAGTGCAGTCATTCATAAACACTGCAAGGTGGAAGGCTTGTGACATATCAACTGCTGCACAGTACAAGCTTTGAATCTGTTTCCTAGAGACCGTCAGCTGTAGCATGCCACAACCTTTGCCGATAGTCCTAAATCTGTAAGGTAAAGGCTGCCCTGTTATGCAGTTGATCCCGGATATATCGAACTCCAAGGGGATCGCAAATAAGTTCGATACATCGATAATTCGATATATAAAATATTCGCTTTTGCGTAGGATTTCCGAGAGGATTTTGGACTGTTCAATATATGCAATAATTCAATATATCTGGGTTCAATATATTCGGAATCGACTGTAATGCCCAAAGCTGAGTTTTAAAGACAGAGAATTGTGATTATACATTTCCGAAGGCAAGACCATCAGAAGGCATACTTAAAAATTTTACTTGTGCTTCAATCACGTTTAAATCGGAGGCCGGACAGAAAGCCTCAGGTAAGCAGCACAATGACGTAACAAGGCTGAAAAACTGGTGTAGGCCTGTGGCGGCTATTTTTGGGTAACGGGCTGTCTGGAAACTTGACCTGCTGCATTAGTTTAAGTGACTTTTTCTTTTCACGTTTACCCGAAGCAGTTTTACTTTCAGCCCGCAAAATAAGTTTCACTTTGTCCACATCTTTTACACTTCAACCCACCTGCACAAATTTTCTGCATTCTGTTTGCATGCAACCATTCTTTTTGCTCCAGTAAAAGCTACTGGTTGCATTACATTTTTTTCTGCTTTTCTGCGATAGCGTATCCAAAATTCAAACCCCATACACAGTGCTGGTATGGTAGTTCAGCATGCAGATGCCAGCAATTTGCTTTTCGGGGAGAAGCCCCTTAAGGGATGGGGCTGTTGGCGTCTCCTGTCATTGTCGTTTCATGTAGCAATGGTACTAAAACACAGGGAAACTCGTTTACGCCTCACGCTAGAATGTGATGCGTACTCAAAAAACATCGAGGCAGTTGTTTCCGCCTCATTCTGGAGCGTTTCGTAACGCATAAAAGAAAAACACCAGGACACTCGTTTACGCTTTGCGCTAGAGAGTTTTGTGCTGCAAGGACACGAGACTTTTACAGCGAAGCTATATACCTCTACCCCCCAACAGTTTCATGTCCGTTGGCAAAAACGCCAAGGCGCCAAGAATACACTTATACACTGCATGCTCCGCCCCTCCTCAGGTTTCACGTTAGTGGAAATGGCCCAGGATTCTTTCAGACCGAACAAAAAACAAGAAAAAAGATGACGACAAGGGGGCCCCATACACACCTTGTACTTGGTGTAGAAATCCTCGGCATCTTGCTCTTCAGTGCCAGCGAGCTTGGGCTCAAGGGTGAGCACCTCTTCCTGCGTGTGCGGATGAGAGAGATGGCGCATCACAAGGCTCGGTCAACACACAAAAGAGCAACAACCCGCTCCCAACATTGCAGCACCTAATGTGTTTTGTCTCGATTAATAATCCCAAGCGGGAGGAGTCAAAAGCAACACAAAACACGACATAAAACATGCCTTAGCAAGTGACATAGAAAGAGAGCTTGTGTAGCAACAATGTGCGTGAACAAAAACACTTCAAAGTGTTTGTTGCTCAGTTTGAAAGCCTGTTGACACGTTTTAATCACAATGTAAAATTCAAACTAATATTTGGGTTGGGCTAGTTGGTTCACTATGAAACAGTGAAACAGCGCTTAAACGAAGACAGTAAAAGAAGGCACAGACAAGAGTCCCATGAATATGTCTTCTGAAACTGTCTTCGTTTAAGCGCTGTTTCATCGGTTTATCGTTAAATTCAAATGCTGCAAGAAACTGCCCTCTCCCGCACGTTTACAAATGAAGCTATAGACTTGGCATGTTGGCGGGATCCCTAGTCTATGTGGTGCAGTGTCAAACAAAAAGGCAACAGTCCGAATCCCAGACAGTACAAGTTTTTTTTTCATTGTTGTTTGCAAAATTTGACAAGTTATCGGTTATTGGGCTTTTGTTAGTGAATTTATTTGCAGTCAGGTTATTTCTACAATTTTCACGATATCAACACACAGGAATTCTACTCGTTTGGGTTTACCTTTTTCCTGCCCCCACCTGTTCAAATCGACAGCAATTTATGAACACCTTCAAGCTCAAACTTTGACATTTTCCCATTTGAATGCCCAAGTGCGCTCTGAAAACCGGCACCATCTACCGAGTAGTAGAGACACCTCTTTGTCTTGTTTTTCGCACAGTGCTGATTTTTTTAAGCACTGCCGGAGTCATGTGATGGGTGCTCTGAAGATACAGCGATGGCATCGATATCGCGCACGCTGCATTTCTAGCAACTTGGAAAATTTTTGGATGATATTAGCAGCACTGACTCCGAGGACAACTTCTATTAATCATATGAAAAGTGAAAGTCTGTAAAACCAGCCAGGAACGTGATACCCTTGTTCAAAACAAGCCCCAGAAAAAATTCAACAGTATCGAAACTGTAAACAGTGCTACAAACAAAAAAGAGTGGAGCAGAAACCAATGTTTTCTGCGACGCATGTGCGGCCAACCTATGTTTCAAAAGTTCAAGGAGCTGCTTTCCCCAGGGGCACGAAACCCACTAGGGCTGTGTTTTTTTTTTTGTAAGTCCATAAATTTTACAGTTGGGCATTTAATATTTGCAGGAGTTTTGCACTGCGAGTACGTGTACAAAATGTAACCTCAAATTTTTTTTTTCTGTGTAGAAACACATCGACGTTTTTACTTATTTTTTGTGTTTGTCCCAAAATTTCTTGTACGGCTTTATTTTCTTTTTTCCACATAAATATTATTGTTTGAAACAATTACCACTGCAAAGGAAATTCAGCCTTCTGCATTTAGATACCAAACACTTACATGTCGCATATTTTTTGCGACCAGGAAGAAATCATTTGCTAGACTACCCGAAATCCCAGCTTTTCCTGTGGGAAGGATAGTGTTAAGATTGCGTTTGGTGTAGTCCAGTTGGATCAGGTTCGGTTACGCTAGGTTGTGTTAGTTTAGCTTAAGTCAGATTAGGTTACATTACGTTACGCCACGTAAGATTGGTTACTTTTGGCAGTGAGCTTTGTCACTGCTGAAATGTGCCATGAGAATAATAAGACGCTTATTTTCCAGGAAAATGCCACATGGTTTTATAAGCCAGTGAGAAGTGAGTGTCGGCAGAATTTAGGCTACGTATTTCTCCCGGCTGCCGGCAGAATAGACAGTACCCTTGTTCACAGCTTTAAATCCATTCGCGCATGCAGATTTATTGCAAGGATAAAAAGACCTCTATCTGTACACGGGCACTTTTTTAAAGTCTCTCAACACGCATCTCCTCATCAGATAAAGAGTCTTGTTTTAGGAATAGATGAGCGGCCACAAAGCATTGTATCTATTGCGATGTGTTTATTGTTTTCATCGTCCCAGTGAATCGGCAGACTAGTATGCGACGTCCTGCACTTTGTCTCCCTTGTAAACCCGACCACTGTACAAGAAATTCAAACAGGCAGCGCGTGCGAAGGTATGTTGCAATAAACAACCTCCAGAAAGCAGATCCGTCACAAAGCTGATCTCACTAAGGTGGCCGAACCCTGGCATTACGGTCGTTGAAGCAACAGGGTTTAACTGTTGGGTCGAGCGAAGTGCCAGCGAAACTCCGTCGATCTGATGCCTCGCGCATGAGTTGACATTCAAACACAATCGTTATGAAAGAGTCTGCGTCCCGAAAGATTCGTCCCTCACCTGAAGACAGCCTGTCAACAAATAAATCGCTAGAAGTGACGGCTACGGAAACACTCATACTTCGCGTTTGCGCCGAGCACAGTTTACAAAGCGAGGGTTTCGGGCTATTATATTACATTTAGGATCCGTAAAAATACGCACAACTCGAACTCTAAAACAAATTGTGCCCCGTCACGCTTTGGGAGTGACGCCAACCATTTCCAGATCACACTCACTGGGTCAGTAAAGCATTAAAATTACTGCAGGTTGGTGAAACAATGCAAATTCTTTCAATCAAGGCGTTGAGTTGACAAAATCAATTAATTAAGCAGCACAATTATATAAAAGAGCTCACCTTCTCAGGCAGGATGATGCCGATCTCTTCCATTTCGCCGCAACGACTGTGGATTTGGATTGTATTTTTGTGAACTGGAAAAGAACGGCCAGCCATAGCGGCCAGCGGCCAGACGTTCGTTATCATATTTATAACTAAAACAAACTGCAGCAAACTAAACTTTATTAGCATTCAGCATAATAGAAAACTGTTAGAAAGTTGTTTGTGTAAATAATGTATTACTTATTAAAGCTATCGAATATATAGTCACCACAGCGATCCAATCCGATCCACGCGAAACGGCGCGCGCCTCCGGGCGCGTGCATCATGCTGCAAAGATTTCCGAGTGAATTTCGGTCAAAGCTTTCCGTAGGCCGTCATCAGAAGGAATTGTACGCGTAGAGCAGACTTTTTTTTCCGTCTTCGATCGGTCAACATTCGTGTCGAACCGGATCTTGAAACTTCTCCAGGAGTGCTCCTTTGTGCGCCAGCGGCATCTGCCCTGTCATGATGGAGTTGCCGCGAGACTGCGAAGTCCAACGGCTGAGCTCGGCAGCGTGCCTCAAAGCGGCCGTGCACTACACCGTGGGACGCATCTGCGAGTCCATGGCCGAACGAGAGGACGGACTTCCCGTGCAGCGGCAGACGGTGGCCGCTCTGTCCGAGCTCGTTCACGGCCAGGTTTGTCGCGCGGCGCGCGACCTCGAGATGCTGTCGCGGCATTCGCGCAGGACCACCGTCTCCGCCGAAGACGTCCTCTTCGTTGTCAGAAACACGGGCGTACTCCACGACCACCTGCAGAGCCTGCTACCGCCGCCACAACCCAAGAAAGCAGACGGCAGACGCAAGGGCTCCGCCGCCAAGGAACGCCAAGAGCCCTGACGACTGGCACCGTTGCCTTATATCCGCGCTCCTGCTTCTCCCATTTTTTGGTACCTGAGCACCGCGAAACCGGTGATTGCAGCGAGGCCGTTGAACCGGAGATGTTTAACGCCTCGTCTTGTGTTTGTTTTTTATGCACTACGAACTCGTCTCAAGTTTTGTATCTGTACGCTGCGTGCTTACCGAGTAATAAAACGGATCAAAATCACGCAGCAATTCTCGATTTTGGCTGTCATGATAACGAAGGTATTGAAATAATCGCAGATGCGTTGCAGTACCAGGCGCCGATGCGCACAGGCACCGCGGTGGTTGGTTGCCGAACTTCATTCTGTTAAATCCCCGAGCGTTGTCTGTTCTCTCGATGAAAGGTAACGCCCATCTGAACGAAACAATGCATAAGAATTGTGTGGCTTTTGAATGTTCAACAATTCATCAAATAGCGCCATTAAAGGGGTGGAAAACATGGAACTCTCCATAAGCAGAATGGTTTCTACCTAGAGTTAAAAAACTGGTAGAAAGACACGTCCGTCACACTTGAACTTGCAATGTACAAATTGAGGGAGGAAAAAGACTTAAGGATTGTACCAAATGATGCCTACACCTTAATTCTCAATTGTTCCTCACTTTTGCTACCGTCTTAGGGCTAGAGTGGCAACTTCTTGCCAAAGAGTAAAACCTGCAGGGGGGGGGGGGATAGGAAGAGAAATATTAAATTTTTACAATCCTTCAAGGAAGTGGAATAAATGTTGGATTGAAACATTAAACGCGTTGACCTCGCAGCCCCTTATGGAGTGGAAGATTAGACTTGCAAAACATCAACACGCAAAGCAATGGCTGTTGAAGGCAGTGGTACTGCCACCATGAAGTACACATATATTCCCCTATGTCATTTCTATGTTTTGAATGGTTTCATAACTAGCTGACGATTAAAGACCCATACGTTGCTGTTCCTGTTTGTTCGTGTGAAAGCTGCACAATAAGCAATTTCAACGTTATTCTGGATTGCAGCAGCTCGGGTGCACAGCTTTGGAGCTTTAAGCTTTGTGTGAACCAATTTTTCTTTGTTACAGCTAATATTGCGCGGCTCTCACGGTTTCAGTTTCACTATAGACAAAATAAGTGTCTCTGAAATGAAACGTGGCCAACTAAGGTTCGTATTTAGTTTGCTATAGCAGATAATTTGCTATATCAGTGTTTGTTATAATGAGGTTCCACTGTACTGCATCATAGCCAACTTTTATGAAGTGTGATTACATCCGTACGTAATCTTCCTGCAAGAACTTCCTGTAGTGAAGCCGCAGTTAAGGACAGAAAGCAATTCCGGACTGTGCCGAGGCACTCTCTTGCTATGCAGTCGGTCAAAATTAAGTTTGAATTTAAACCAAAGAAGTTGTACTTCTGGTGGATGCAAAAATAAACAAGGAATGAAATGGCAGGCCTCGGGACACCTCATTTGATACGTCTGCTTTTCACAACAGCAAACTGGGTGGGGCGTGCATCATAAATAGTTTACAGGTGGTTCACTTACTGTGACCAAGCAATTGCGTGATAAAATGTCTCCTTTCCAGCAAAATAACCATTCGCAGTGGCATGACTGAACCACCTTGGCGTATCTTTTGTTTCAAGGGACTAGTTACCTTCTTTGATGAGCAATGTTTGCCTCGCTGTGAACTCGAGTGCAAAGAGAACAGTAGTTTCGCCAAATCATTCCCCTTTTTTTTTATGTAACAATTTATGCAACTTACTTGTAGCACAGGTGATGTCACAACAGAAACTGAGTCGTTTAAATAAAACTTTTTTTTTTTTTTAGTAAACTGTGCATTCATTTGCAATCAAATTTTGTGCACTTTTTCCCTATGGGTGCTTTGGTTGCCGTAACAAAGGAAATGTGTCTGGTACCCACCGTGTGCCCTACCATTTGCAAAATGACACATTCAACTCCACTTTGCAGCAGCAGGGTATTTCATTTGGCTCTTTAAGAACTTGCAATATGAAATCTTTCTGTAAGCTCCGTGAAACAACTGCACAGTGGGTGGGGGCTGGTATAAAACAGAAAAAATGCAGTTGGCCAATCTGAAAAATCAATAAATGTACTGATAACTAGTAGCTGATTTGCACACAAGCTGCAGCGTGTAGGAACAGTTGAAACTACAAAAAAAAAAATTTGTTGTGCACTTGCTTGCGTTGCTGCAAATGACAGCATTTCAGCTGACACTGCCATGTGGGGATCTCCTCTTGCCTTCACCCCTCTTACTCAACGTTACCTTTTCAGTCTTCCTACACTCCCCCTCTAGTATTTTAATCCTTTCTCTCTTCTCGCATTCTCCCCTTTGTCACTCTTACCTTTCCTCCTCTCGATCCTCCACCTTTGCTCCCCCTCATACTCCACCCTTATTTCCCTCAACCTCTTTCCATACCTCTTCATCTCCTCCATTTCTACCTACCAGTTCTCCCCTCTCCCTCCTCCAGTTCCTTTCACCCGTTCTACTGCTCTCTCCCATCACCGATTCTCCTTTCCTCGAATATATTTCACTAGCAAAAAGAAGGCAAGGACGGAGGAATATTCTCACAGGACACTCTCCTTCCCCTCATAATCCCCCAGCCTTCTCCTCCTCTATTTTACCATTCCCTCCCAAGTCCGCTCATGTTTTCATGCCATACCTGTTCTCCATTTCCCTCGTCTATTCTCATTATCTGTGTACTGCTTCCCCTCGCCCCCTTACCAACACCGCTCGCCCAATGATTCCCAGTGGGTCACGAAACCATGGCTGATTCAAGTTACAGACTTAAAGGGGCCATGCAGACAAAACACAAGTTTGGTTCATTCAAAAGATTCCCTCGTTATAATCATATGGACACCACTTTTAACACACACTTAGCTCAAATAAGCTATATAATCAGGGAAAAAGGGAATGGCCACGCGACCCACCAGCTCATTTCCCGCAACAGAACCTAAGATGTCATATGCCTAGCTGCGCGACTGGCTGAGGCTGGCAAACGCAAATTACACAGGGCTTACAAGCTGGCCGAAGGAGCTATTTGCACTTAAACTGTAATGCCTATTCATTTTACAGCAGTAAGAATGGTGGGGTAAACAATGAAAGTTACGGAAATACACGTAAGCATAGAAGTACCAATGCGAACTGCTGTTGGTACAGGGTGCACTTTGCTTGTTTTAGCTGCACAGCACTCCGCTGCTTTGGAGTTGTTTTACACGACACTGGCCGATTGGCGTAAGCAACGTTGTCTTACGTGACACTGTTTGTCGAGCATACCCCATGTTTCATGAAACGATTACTTTCTACCGTAATAAAAGCAAGCCAGGTGCAAATAGGGTCAAAAGTAATGCAACGGCGGACAATGGTCCGCAGCCGAGTATGGTAGCGCCATCTGGGAGTACTGATGGTAAGCAAGGCTGCAGAGCCTAATGACGCACTGGAAGTTCGTTTGAATACCTGCCCTTGAGACTTCATGGCAGACGTCACGAAAACACACAATTTGGTGGGATAATCAAAACTTTAACCTAAATTTATGGATTTCTCAGTGAACATGACATCGTTTACTGCCGGACAAGCTCTGGGGGCACTGTAAAACACGAAAACTTTCGAATAAAACAAACTTGTATTTCATCTGCATGGCCCCTAAATTAAAATAACTGAAAATTTCGTATTCTGGAAGCCCGAGAAAGACTATTGTCTTAAAAAACAAACCTGTATTGCAGCGCTTCAGTCGAGCAACCAGAGTAAAGGATGAAAGAGACAGAAAAAAAAAGAGAAAACCATGTCTTGCTTTATTCTCCGCAATGGTAGATCATCAGAGGGTATTCCACTGTAATGTCGACACACATGAGAACACAGTTGGAAAATGTACAGAACACACACAACGTCCCGCCCCACCACAGGTCGTGAGGAGGAGACCACGAGTGAAGGTTTTCGCGGTGGAAAGACGCATTCCCTATGCAAGCTTCTAAGAGCAAGAGGGCGGCTGGGGGCGCCACCTACGCCACCCTGGAAGCCGGAGGCGAGTTTTTCACTGCGAGCGCTGAGATCACAGAGGTGAGTGCAATGCAAATGAATAAAGAAACTGGGAACAGACTACACGACGCCACATTCATTGCCAAAGTCCTCTAACAGTTCAGTTGCGTGTTTTGAGAAGTTCAAGGAGCACAGTGTGTATCAGATACAGACAAAGAAGCAGGGTAATTGGCCGCCTGCACACTGAAGAACACTGAAATAAATGCAGCGAGTACGGTGTTAACCAGAACACAGAAATAAGAAAATTGCAATGCCTGGAACACCCTCGCGCCAATATTGGCTTACATTGTCGACAAAGTCGCACGCAGGCACTGCAGAGCCTTGGAATTATAAAACAAGAAAAAGCCAGGCTAGTCAGAATGATGCGTCGGAAAATACTGCATTTCACGTGGGACGACACTAACCCGTGTCTATCATCCTCCGTCAAATGTACTGTTTTCTGTCGCGTTAGAAGCATCCAAAATGATGCCTTTTTGGCTCTGCAATGCCTGCCGATAACCTCGATCGCTGGCATGAGGGTGCATCGAGTAACACGAGTGGCTCACTCCAATGTTCTGGTTAAATAAAACTGGCAAGAACTGAAAATGCTCGAAAGGAAATTGTGGCTCGCAGCTCCAAAGCTCGATAGCGACACCGGTCGAGTAGTGTAGCCCCAGTGTAGTGAAGACCTGCCACCAGCCACCCCCTTGCTCCCCCCAGGGTAAGTAGGGTGCAGTTCACAACGCTGCACCCCGCAGCAACGTAGGCATCAAGACAAGCAGCCTCTAACAAAGCGAGGGGGTGAGGTTTGTGTCCTAACGGCACTCACGCAGACTTGCTTCCTGGCATGCGCACCCCAGACAATTTCAACAAGCGGCACAAGCAGCAGCACGGCAATGTAAAAACTGAGGGAGACACAAGATCCGCGCAACGCATACGTAACAGAGGAGAAAATACATAAATAACCAGTGTATAATTCGGCTTGTAACAAAGCAAAGGGGAAACGTGTCTACCTGCATGTCTGCAAGTTGCAGAGAGAGCAATGTAGCCCATTCGGACACTCGGCAGAGGCAGCGAACAAGCTGGCAAATGTCTGCATACTATGCTCCGTCTTTCATTTGGGCCTGTTCGTAGAACCTGAGGGGGCGAAGTTTCGCAGTTTGTCGATATCAGGCTTCAATTCTGCACCTGCCTGCACTACAAAACTTACCAAGTCATAGGAACAAACTTTATTGGAGCAGAGAGTTGGGCAAGCCAGTACTTGGATAACTTACGCTTATTTCCAAGCACAAAGACGACGAGAAAAATTGCTGCAACCCAAAACACGCACCTCATTTCTGTTCTGTAATATTCCGTTGATGTCTAGTGTCTGTCCCATCCACATGCCTCTTTCGTGTTCTCATCTTTGCACTAGGAAATAAGCGCAAGTTACTGTATTTATTCGATTATAAGGCGGTCACGATTATAAGGCGGGGGTGCAGTTTGGAGAGTAAAAAAATTGCCATATATATATATAGAAATAAGGTTTGGCAGTCAAGAAAACCTCGGAAAGCATTCTGGAGGTCGTGGGTTCAAATCCCACCTGGCGGGCATTTTTTCTCCGCTTTCTTTCTTTCTTTCCAAATTCTTTATCTGTTTCAATGACCTACCACAACCTCCCCTTTGCTTTCCGAGGTTTTCTTGACTGCCAAACCTTATTTCTGTGTTATTTCTACGAGCCCCTCATTTCCTATTCTGATTTGCTATATATATATATATATATATATATATATATATATATATATATATATATATATATATATATATATATATATATATATATATATATATATACTGAGCTTTGAATATAAGGTGGGGTATGACTTTGAGACTATAGATTTTGGAAAAAAACCTTACCTTATATTCGAATAAATACGGTATGCCTAGGAACAGCAAAGGGAAATAAACGGATGAGGCAAGTAATTGCCGAGACATTTGCTCAGAGTTTCATTCAATGTAACCTTACTTGATTTAGGGCTGACTGAAGGCTTTCTCACTTCGCCTCTAAAGCTGCTGGCCCTGTAATACTGCTTTTAACCAATCACTTGAGCATGGTAAAGTTTCGGTACACTGCTCTGTATCCATAAGCACCTGATTGCAATGGTGTCAACTAACACCTCTTTTTGTGCTACATAAACAGATGAACAAGTGTGCAGTGAAAAGGCAACTGGTTTTGTGTGCACAGCTCTAAATCCACACAGACTGACCAATGCTGAAAAGTCATTATACCCTCAGGAAACTGTCAGGTTTTTACACAGTCAATTTTCTTTTAAACCTTTTTTTATTTTTGCACCTGTAGGCACACAGCCTGCTTGTGTGACTAATTTATCCAAACAGCCTTTACGGTTACTCGTTGGGTAAAACTACTGCAGCATAAAATCCTAGAGTCGTTTACAAAAGCCCCATGAAGCATTAGTGTAACTCACTGCTTTGGTGATTCTAATGTGTCGCTATTTTTTTAGCACCAAACCAAAAGAACCACACTTTCCTAATAAAGTCTCCAATCACCCAAAAACACTGCTCCTAAAAGAGGAAACGTCACAAATCCAGCACAGACGGCAGTATTTCTAATGCCTGATCAATAATCCTTGAATCGCTTTGTGTTGTGCAGAGCTATTCCTAAACTTTGTGCAGGGGAACTTAGTTCCGGAACAATCGGAATGAGGTTCTAGCACAAACCTACGCTTGCCGTGCAGAGTCGAATGAGTAACAATGCTCGCCCTGTACACCCAGAACATGCTAGGAAACAGACAACCCCGGGACAATATGACACCGCACAGTCCAAAAGGGGACAACAGAAACAAGTACACAAAAATCGCACTGACAAGAACGCGAGTCCATTCATCAACACTTCCTTGTACATAGACATAAGTGTATAAATAAGGGAAAATGAGTATTCTTTCCAATCCAATGCTCAGCTGTTTGGGCACTGTACGAGTTTGACAGCATGCCGAAAAATGACACGAGGCAGAAAGTAATTACAAAACAGGGTAATGCTTGTCTCGAGAACAGCTTCAAAATGCATATGTAACGAACTTGGAAGTTCCTACCAGTGAGAAATCAGGATTTATCTTCCCAAACCAGCATAAATTCTCAAGATCTCTTAAAAAAGAAACACAGATGATCGCACAGCATTTGATGGCATTAAGAACGCCCGAGTATGACAAGGCCACAGCAATCCTCTCAACATCTATGTTGCCTCCAAATATACAACCAAATATGTAGCAACCGCCGATTGCCACTCCAAGGCAATTTTAGACATTTTGAGTTTCCGGTAATACAGTACAGTCTTCTAATGCCTGGATGACGACTGGGTTCCCGTATCAAAAAATCCGCAATAGTGCACCAGTAGTTCAAGGTAGAAGATGGTTAAAAAAAGGGGGAATAGATATGCCTGGCACAACCTAAGTTCATCTTGCTGAAATTTTGACAAATTGACAGAGTGCACTAGGATCCCTTTGAATGCTCTCTGAAGTCTGCAGTTACACTTATTTTCCATTTGGATATTTCAGGTGAAATATCACCAAGGTGAAAGGAAGATAAAAACTAGAATAATCACTCAGAATGAAGCATCTGCAGAGGAATGTTAGCAGCTTTCTCAAAGAGTTGGAGGAAAAACATGTCCTGGTCCCAAATGACAGCCAACTGAGAGCAACTGCGACACAATTAAAGTGTGAATCGATACCAAGTATGACAGCAGCCATTAGTAAAAAAGGCGATTGACAGTGTGGTGTGTACGTGCCAAGGCAGGCGGGTCTAATTTCAGGATTGCTCTCGAAAGATCAGATGAAAATAAATGCCACCAAGTCTCACTGCCACATTTAAAAGATGGCAATGATGGGTATAAACAAGTTCCGTTTCGGAAGTGTAAAATGACTGAGGTTTATCAGACAGGGAACTAAAAAATAAATTTGGTACGTAAAAAGTTTTCTGTGGGCCACTTCGTGCATTTTCGTTGAGTAGTTAGCTTGCAAGCATGACATGCTAGAAATGCACTAAAACCAGTCTGCACGGCTAACTTAGTAGGCACACGGTTTCCCTGAGCGAGCATGAGTAAAATTCAAAGGAGCCACAAAGACAAAATACAAACTTCTCTATTTAAAAATGTTTTTTTTAACCACAAAAATGTTGAAAAACTTTCAAATTTTATGCTACACAACATCAGCAGTGATGTGATGTGACTGCGTGTTAGCATTCAAATGATCAGATCAAACGAAACGGGGGTCCCCTTACAATCGCATGATCATGTTTGGGGGAGGCAAATTGCAAAATTGCAAATACAAGATCCTGTAACGTTATAAAGACTCAGCTGGAAAGTGGCCAATTAGCCACAATATTTGCTCGAGTTTTGCGATAAGATTGGTGTCACCGCTATTCGGACAAAGCAGTATTTTAACAAACCAACCTTGCATTTTGTCTTCGCAGCCTCTTTAGAAGTTAAATCAACTGATCCATGAGGTATTTTTTTTCAGTACACGATATACTGACAGGTTCGAGATAACATGCCACTGCCACTTGTTCGAATTACTAATGCTAGACCTGCTAGTCAAAGATCTCGCTAATTCCTGCTTGCCAGCAGAATTCATTACATGTGATAGACACAGCTAGCTCAGGCTAAAAAAAGAAAATCACAATGAGACGGGACAGGCACTGTACTTCTTAACTGTCTGTATGTAAATATTTACGTTTGATATTTAGTACAAAAAAAAAATGGATTCAGTAAAGCCTTTGAATACGCGTATGACTTTTTAAGAGCTCAAGGGTCCCAACTAAATTCGGTCAGTTTTGTTTCGCATTGCCTTTTCCACTGGAGTTTCAACGCACGGCTCTTGCGCAATGGAATTTCGAAAGCCTCATCATAACTGGTCGATTTCCATTGTGAGAAAGTGGAACCGCATTTCCACTTTCGGAGAACAGAAAAAACAGTTAGAGGGGAAAAAAGAATAAACAGGTGAAAGAAGCAATACTCCATCCAGTTTTCTTGTTTTGTTTTTGTTTTTACACTTCACTTCGGCTCGTACAGCCATCCGCATATGCTGCCTTTGTTAAAAACTTTGGTTGCTATATTTATATATGTATATATATATATATATGTATATATATATATACCCTTGTCTCCCTTTCTTGCTCAGCTAAGGTAGTCAAAGCATAACAATATAAAAAAGAATAAACAAGTCACCCTGACATATGTGGAATGATAAACATCACAGAGACAAAAAAAAAAGCAACACCAAAGCTTCCATACAGCCCTCGATGAAACATAAACAACACTGCACTGAGACTATGAAGCCCTAGAGAGACAACCTACCCATGATGAAGAAAAGAGGTGTCGAGAGGACCGAGCGCACAAAATGCCTTTGGTAGCTGAGGTACAACTATGCGCACAACTCAACCGCTGAGGAGACAAGTGGCTTTTCTGGCTAGCATGTGATGCCACGACTACGGGCGTAGTATTGTGTCTGCGTGAGACAGCCCGCTAAGCACCTAACACACGCACCACAGGCTACAAGGCATCGCGGCGCAGTGACCACAGAGAGCATTGTAGAGGCTGTGCTTATCTACTCTGACGTCAAAAAAGTGCACATTTTGGGAGACAGACACAGGAAAGAAGCACTACTCAGAGTGTCTAAACACTGCACAGTTCATCACGTCACATTAACGCCTGGCTAGCTATCCCCCACAAAAGGTTTGCAAAGAAAGCACAATATTCCGCGCACCCAGCCGCATAATCCCCAGCCGCATAACACCCCTTGCCCGCACCAGGGCAAGGGGTGTTCCACAAAGATTGGTTCTCTCTCCCATCCTTTTTAATATATTGCTGAGTTATATTCCAATCTATCAGAAATTTTGCTCTTATGCTGATGCTCTTCCTAGACCGCAACTCTATTTCATTGCATCAAAGAAACAAGACAGCTGCCTGTGCCCTATTTTTCAAACTAAGTACCCGACTTGAATCTCCTCATGTGTGTTGCCTAGGTTAGCCTTGTAAACAGTTTACTTAGTAGCCCGCTTCAGGAACACATTGCGTGTGCACGACGTCTAACTTAAAGAGTCCGAAGGTTCTTTAGGTTTTTTTCCTCTGCATCGTGTGAACACAGGTTGCTGACAACCTTCACCTTTCAATGCTATATACCCATTGCTAAATGTTATTACATTTTAGTTTTTCAATCTATTAGAAGTTACACAAGTTACAATGTCGGTCACTTCCCTGTGCTGCATGTTAAAACTGAACAATTTTGGAACGACATACGATTCCAGTTCTGAAAAAGTTCAACTGCTGTACTATAATAAGCTAACTCAAGCTCTGACTTTGGAATTCTAATGGCAGATAACCTACACGAAAGTAAACTACAAAGTCGTTGAGATGACTAAGAGTAGATTATGATACTTGCAGGGAGAAAGCAGAGAGGAGGATACAATGTAGATCTATCCTTCACAAACAATAGTGAATTTACCTAAGGCTGTTTGTAATAGTAGTGGTAGAATTAGACTGGTAGAATTCAGTATAGGTGTATAAAAACTTATTGCGAGATGGCATGTAGCCATCACCCTCACGTGACAGAGATACCACGACAATTAATTGATCAGTTAATGACATCATAAGGTCGACTGAGCAAATGGAGAGCTTCAGCACCACAGTTCTCTACTGTGCTAACCGTGGTCACTCTGCCGTGTTTTCCAGCTATGTAGATGATAAGACAAGAAAAACAAAAAGCGTCGGAGCAAGGGCACAACCCTAAAGCACCTCTCCCTCCACACTCGACCTTAATATATGTGTGTATACATATATATATATCACAGGTTATACAGAAAAGCCACTTGCCCCTTGAGCAGCACGACCGACTTGGGGGAGGACTCAGCACGCATATGTAGTGCCAGCTGATTGGTGCATCCCCAACCCCCCCGTACAACAACTAATTCTCCCCAAGCAGCCCAACATGCTCACTGGTAAAAGTATTTTCTTCTTCTTTCGTTTTAAGCCTAGACAACTCATGATAAAAGGTATGTACATACACACACGCACGCGCACTTCGCTACATCGCAACAGCCCGTTGAAAATTAGTTGGCATGCAAATGCAGTACCGCCCTAACAACACGGGGAGAAGAGCAACAGATCCTACTTTGCATCCTACTTTTGTGCTGTAATATACGTTCATGTAGTTATCTCCGTTCTACCTGCTTTATTAAATGAAGAGCCTGCAGCAGCGGTGAACCTTTTCTCAGCGAGTCGCCCAGCTGCTCAATGTTTGTCGAGTACTGACCAGCAACCTCTTCGGGCTGTCAGCCACCAGAATGGACCACTGTGCTTGCATGCCAACCGACCATGTGACTCGCTACAAAACACCCCTGCTCTTGCGAGCTCTTCATTGCTTCCTACCCATCCCTTCTTTCTTCATTTTGGTGCAACAGTTACCTCGCACCTGACCGCTACAGCAGCTGGCTGGGGTGTCGCACTTTTCTGATAGCGGCAAGAAACAGTAAAAAAAAAAAAAAAGAATGAGGGGCTACAGTGCCTCAGATTATAGCTTCCCCATGCAGGCTTGCTTGGCAGTGAAACACTCCCTCAAAGTGGCAAGTTTCTGTGGCAGATCATGATAGCAAAAGCACTTGCTGACAAGAAAGAAGCAATTCAGGTTTAAGCTTGCAAGCAAAAGAAATACTGAGAATGAGAGGCGTGCATTCACAAAGGGATCTGGAATATTTTAGACCTGAGCTGGCACCCGTTAATGCATAATGAAATGTTATCTCCCAAGGGCAATTTTATGATCACGTCTCTCGAGCATATAGGCCTAACAACTACGATTGGAAACTAAGTGGCAACCTCACAAATTGAAAAGTAAACGTAATTTAATCACCCAGCCCAGCAACATAAACCCGCAAATTAAGGCTTACTTCAAGCATCACACCTAGTAAGTTAGAAAATATCTGGCATTAATTCAAGACCACGTCCAAATTTTCGAACATAGAAAAAAAGGAGGTCCCTAGAAAGTGCTTCTTCAAACCCAGCTACCACGGGCATGCTCAGCAGGTGTAGATTTTAGCAGTTCCCGGTCTCCAGCTAAATTTATATGCATTTATTCAGTGTACCACTAAACAAAATTTTGATTTAGCACCAGTTTCTATGCTACATACACACAGAGGCTGTGAAAACATGAAGTTCACGTCAGTTTCCAAACAATATAGCATTACACCCGAGTTAACTTTGACTCTTTACTGGGCACGCAGGGCAAGTACTTATGGCTGCTCACGATGGTGCAATTGAAAATTTGTTTTTTCGCACAACTTTCCTCCTTCGAAAAAAAAAAGAAAAGGAAATTCGGTTTTCCATTTTATCGCAGCACACAACTAGACATTTGCTAAAAATAAAACCAGCAGTAGCAAGCAGTCTGTGCTTTCAGCCTCAAGTGACCTGAAAGGTGCCACACCGCACTTAATTTGAAATAAAATGCATTCCAGTGCAACTACGTCGACAAAAAATACCAGGCAATAAAAAGAAAAGCTGGTTAACCACTGAGAAAGAAAAAAAGAAAAAAACTAACTTACGGAGACCTGAACAAAACTCTAAAGGTAGGTAGCTTGCCATTTACACTCGTACAAAGGTTGTTTTCAACTAAGCGCCACATGTTTTTACTGGGGGAGAAAAAAATGATGAAAGAGAAAAGAAATTCAGCCAAAAGAAGTGTCGCGAAATGGCAGTTGGGTAGTAACGGCAAGACGAAAGAAGTTGCTGTTAGTGCCTCAGCTGTGCTATCCCACTTCCTCCTGCTTCCAAAAACTGTGGTCCCATTTGTCAAAGTCTCACAACATCATTTTACAGATTACTTTTAAAAGATTTTTATGAAGAAAATAGAGCTCCACGCTTGCCTGTGACCTTAGCATTGGTAAGAAGTTACAAGCGAATTTTACTTGGAAACAGGAGGAAGCGGGCGAGCAGCTAAAAAACTAGTCTGCCCGGGAATTTGGTTGCCACATCACAACACGCAGCTCTTAGCTTCATTTTTCATATTTTTGGGCCTCTAAGCAAAGCCTGCATCCGCCCCATGTACTAGTGCCATTGGGGTTCCAATGGTTGCACACACAATTCCAGTAGGGTAGCTTAATTCCTCATGCTCCTATTTCAAGAAAGCAACCCTTGCATGAGTGTACATCTTGGTATGCTGCTTTCATACCGCACTGATGGTAATCAAAGCCTCATTTAATGAAACCTCAACAATGGGTGCTTCTATACAGTACAGATTATAAGAGTACCTGTTATGCACCACTAAAAGACCTATGGGCATGGGGGAAAGCATGCCCTGCTGTCACCGGTTTAATCATTATAGCATTGAATACAACTAAACGACGCAGGACTACTTGGTTGATACTCAGAAAATGGTGCTTATACATATATCCAGTGGACATACGTACCCTGAGCAAGAAGGAAGCAATAGCAGTAGCTCCCTCCAAATAGTCAGGGCATTCTCCCTCCCAAAATAATAGTGTGCAGCTTAATTGATGGGCTGTGTTGCCACTTTGAGGGCTGTGCTGTGCCGGGAAGCGAGATATTTTCAACAGTCCAATCAGCTCAGGTGTGTCGAAAAGCCAGTTTGCAAACTTCTCTTGTCACATGAACATAAGAGCGGCGATGTGCCAATGCACTTTTTTGGCCGTCGTCTTTAAAATAGACTTAGATTCGAGCAAAAATGACAAGATTTGCACTACGGTGACACCACAGTAACCTACAAATACATTTCCTCTCTCTCTCCACGCTCAAGTTACTACAAAGCCCCGGAGCGTGTGTTTTTCCGACGGATTTCCAGGGCTCACAGGCTGTTACGCGTCTTCTATGTGTTTAGACGTTCTCGGAGGAAGCAATATGAAAAGTGTGTACATAAAGGGCAAGTGTGACCTTGGAATGTGTGTGGCGACGTGCACCCACATGTGCACGGCTTAATAACCGGTATGCAAAGCGACTGCAAAAGAGAAACATGCCTTTTGTTTCAGTGTCTACAGTTCTGTGCTTCTGGGGACTAATGTTTACGAGAACTACGGCGCTTCGCAGTCACCTCCCTCTCTCCGTCGTCTATTTACATGCATACGAATTTCCCACAGCCCCTTGCTCGGGGAAAGTGCGGCGGGTAGGTTTTCCCAGCTCGGACATCTCGCTCCACGCGGGGAGAGAGGTCGGAGCGGAGAACTTGCGGAATGAAGCCGGCGTAGTATAGTAAACCGAGGAGAAAAGCCCTTGTACTATGTTGGTGACGCGCACGAGAAGAGAAAAGAACAGAATACCTTGTGTGTGGGCCGCCGCCCGCATGCGTTAAAACAACGTGTGGCACGAGACAAGTGTCCTAGGATCGTTGCATTCGAGCGTCCAGCGCTCGTTGCGGGGGCGGCCGCAGCACATCAGTCTGTACACGGGTTGTCATCGCCGCATTGAGCCGATGTGGGTACCGGGCGCGCGCAGCGGCTTTGTGAAGCCAGTCGTGCCGCCACTTGGCAGGTGCAAGTGCAGCACCCGATGGCAGTTTCACTTTATCTGGTCGCGTCGTCAGCAGGTGCTTCTCCGGCATTACGCATGCTCCTGCAAACGTGGCCAGAATGTGTTAAGTATCGCGTAACACCTTGGTTTTCTCGGATGTCGTGACGGGTGGCACCTCCCTACCAAGTGACGGCATGACCGGTGACACAAAGAGGGACCACTGCGGCAGAGAATCCTTACGGGAGGTTCCATTTGTGACGTTGGTGCAGGCGAGTCGGCGCGCGTTATTGCTTCCGTGACTAGGAAGAGGAGCAGGGGTGCCCCCCCTTTGCGCCTCAGCAGGCACTCTCAAGGGGCCGGCGGCGCCGGCGCAAGAACTCCCGCTTGAGCGCCGCGCACCGAGTCTCGGCGTCCCAGGCCGTGCTGTAAAGCTCGCTGTCGCTCAGTCCGTGCCATGCGTCGTCGTCGTCGCCCAGCGCGGGGCTCAGCGCCGGGTCAAACTCATAGTTCTCGTCCACCGACTGATCGCGCGGCGCGGCACAGTTGGACGACAACAACGGCGCCATGGCCACGGCTGCCGCGGGACGGAGCTCCCCCTGGAGAGAGTCTCCGCGGGTCGCACCCGCAGAGCTGCCACGTCCTGAACTGCCACTCGTCAGGCTTGCGGAGTCCGGACGCGACGACGCCACCGCTGCCGTGGCGGCGGTGCCTGCCGGGGCCGCGTGCTGAAGTTCGGGAGCACTGTGGTGCCGCAGCGCGGTGCAACGGACGCGTTGCACTGCGCCGAGCAAGCGCTCACGCGTGTAGCCGTTTCCACCGTTGCCGCCAGCACCGTGCCTGTAGCCCAGGCAAGGTGGCGAGCTGGTGGCCAGCGGTGGCTGCTGGCGGCTGCCGAGGCCGGCCCGCGGCACGGGGGCGGCCGGGGGCGCGTGGATGGGCCGGAAGCCGCAGGGCAGCTCGCGGGACGGAGGCGTCGAGAAGGCAGCGCTGGAGGGCACCGTGCTGGGCAGCGAGCGGTCGCCGCCGCCGCTCACGGGGCTCAGGTCGTCCGGGAAGCCGTGGAGCAGCAGCTGGAGGCCGCCGGGGCTGCTTGCCCGAGGGGTGGTGGCAGGGGGGCGTCGGGGCAACGTCCGTCGGGCTGCCGGAGGGGGCTCAGGGGGGACCGGCCACCAGGGGCCCGGGCCCGCCACACCAGTCGCCGCTACACCTGGTACTCGGCCTTCCGGGTGTCTGCACCCACCACGCCGCACGCTGCTAATCAGGGAGTGCCCCACAGAGCCGTTTCTAGCCCCCTCGAGGCCCCGGTTCTACACCAAAAATCTGTCCAACGAGTCTCCTTTTTTCGCTTCTGTTAAACTTCTATTTCTGCTGCAAGCAGATGTTTCTTTTTTTTTTTTTTTTGCAGCAAAGCATGTACAGAGGGCAACACACTTGTCTATAACACAGCTTTCATACTTCTGGCTTTATCCTGCCTCCCCCGAAAAGGATGTGAATAAACTACTGCGGCATTCTGAAGTCTAAATGCACAGCTTTTCTCCTCAATGTATTTGTAATAAGCGTGTGTCCGCCGTTTCCAGAGGTAATTAGTTGAAGTTGAACTTGCTGCTATAAACAAGTGCATTGCGCACTGTACACTCGTCTGGCTTCTCTGCGCCCTTTGCCCTGTAAAGTTCATTTTTCCGCAACGCAAATGCATGCTGCAAGGAAGCATACAAACATGCCCAAATGAGCGACATGCATGTGAGTAATATACTATGGTTAAGTGTGACATGACCCAGCACACAAGATTCCCACCAACGTCTCCTTCTCTGCGAGGCTTTCAATGATTTTAACCCAACGCCAAGCAGGTCCCTGACACATATGCGGCTGAGAGATGTGCAAGAGAGCAACGAATATCTTTGCCATCAAACACAATGTAACTGGTTGGTATATTTACAGGTGCACGTGTTAGGCCACATAAACATGGCTCAACAAGAAAGGTGATAAAATCTCACAGGCTTCTGCGGTAGGATTGAGGTAGAACTGTAATTATGGATTGTATCAATTAACTTAACAAGCACGTCGAATGCACTTTTTATGCCTTTAATGTAAAAAATAAGCTTGAGACACAAGTTTTTCCTCCTGCACACCACTTGGCAGTTTCAATGCAAGCTTACACACAGTATTTTCTATGCTGCCTTTGTTGTTGCTCATTTGGGCGAACAAAGCCTCTATTAAACTATCCCAGTCTGGTTCTGCTCAGGCCAGAAAACAAAAACAATAAAAGTGCAGCAAGCAATTATCTTTCCATGCATATCGAAGCAGTTATTGCATGGTCCACGCTTAGCTGCTCTCCCACTTCCCTCCTGCTTCCAAGCTAGGGCACTTGGAAGCAGGAGGAAAGTGAACTTGCTGCACTAACAAATAACAAGAAAAAGTGGACTTTTTATCTGTTGGTGCAAAAATAGCAGGGACACATGACTCTATGCTGCCATGCTGATAGAGTTGATAAGATTCCTGCAGGAAATAAATGCCCCTCCTTTTCCCCAAGAGCCGAGAGAGAGTGGTAGACAATGTTGGGCAGTGTGGCCCTCATCTGCAAATGATGACATCATGATTCTTCGCAAGCTTTCGTGACTATCCAACCACAACCCACTGTATATACGGCCATTTAGGGATTACGCCCCTGAACTATGCTCCTAAATGTTTGGGAAAAAAAGCACACTCAGGAGTTATCATCAAGTTGCAACACTAAAATTTTCAGAAAGCAAGTACACTGCATTGCTCTGCTGTCTGCTGGAAAGTTATGCATTCAAAGCCCACAATTGAAAGCAACACTTCCTGTCACATAATATGCGAACCATGTTTGCACCCCAAGTGAAACACTGGGAAAAATAAAAATTTGTGCTCTTGTTTTTGCATTATTGCAAAAACGGCACTAGTGACAAACGTTGTGTCCTGTATAGCTCTGCACCTATTTTAAAAGGCTGGTGCAATGCACTGTTTTTATATGCACCCCTCCCTAGATAAAAATGACTAGCTTGTAAAAACAAAATTATGAAATGCTGTTCACCAGCAGAATAAAAACTCAAGCTACAAATATGTTTGCAGCAACTACCTGACACGTTATCCCATTTAGCTGTGAATGCAGTCATGAAGTGTTGTGATAAGAGTGTAATAGGCTTCCTTCTGATCTCTTGCCAAAAATATGCTTTACAGGCCACTTGATATAGCTTTCTGAGCTGTTACGCTAAATAGTGTGAGGGTGCCGGCTAGTTGGTAATCCAGGAGCTTCACAGCGCAAAAATCGATCAGGTACAACAAGAGGAACTACAAAGAGCCCTCTTCTTGGTGTCTCTGGTCTGTTTTCATGCTGTGACGCTGTTAAACGTAGCATTTCCTAATTTTTGTGCACTGAGCCCCTTTAGAACGAACACGTTTAGCATCAACAGAAATGGCATTGCTGATCAACAGTCACAGCATTATTTAGGCCATGAAATGCCATCATGGTGTGTGTGTCCTATCCATGTCCTGCCAACCGTGGGTGCATTGCACTCAGTAATGGCGCGTCTCACTTGTTGAGTTTATGCTTGGCAAAAGAAAAAAAATTCATTAATGCACCGAAGCTACCCCTGGGCGATGGGGCGCACCATATTGGAGGGCTTCAGATTAATTTTGACCACCTGGGGATCTCTAACATGCACTAAAATCTCAACACAAGTGCAATTTCGCTTTTAGCTTCCGTCTGAAAAGCGGCAACTGCAGCCGGAATTGAACCCAACTCCTTAATTAAGCTTAGCAGCACAAGACCTTGGCCACTGAATACACTGTGGCGAGTTACCACAAAAGGAACTTTTGTTGTATTTTGTTGCAGCGTAAACTAGTCTGTGTGACTGTTGTCACTAAGGTGCTCTTATGTTTCCAGCACACAAACGGGTTGCAGCAGCACATGTACTACCACTGCAGTCAGCTTCTCATATCCACCATAGCCAGCAAGTTACCAGAAGAGCATGACTTCGTAAATTTAAATATGCATTTTTCATTCCCAACTGTCACCCCAAAATAAATTTGTAAGTGCTTTTTATTCCTCAGATTGGAAGTTGCACTGCAACATGCCTTCTTACAATGTAGCTTTGTTATAACTTAACAATTATTTGAGGCCTGATGCTCAAATTACTGAATCCTCTGGGAGCACCACTCAGTTTGACCACATTTGTTAGGGATGAAAGCGCAGATTTCATTGCTTACATGATTTAGAACTGGCCCCACCAGACCAAAAACAAACGCTCCATGTTATGATGGAGGCGAAAAGCAATAACGCCCAGGTGTATGAGATTTTGGTGCACGTTAAAGATCCACTCCGGAGCCCTCCACTATGGCGTGCCTGATTGCCTGCGTTGCGCCGGCGCATTAAACCCTACAATCAATCAAACATTCTATGTGACAAAACATTAATTTAAGAAAAGTGCTACGGGTAAAATTGCACTTTTTACATTTTTTATTCGCAATTTTGGTCCATTAAATGCAAACTACCACAGACAGCAAAGCCAAGAAGACCACCAGGCAGCGACTTCACCACTGCTAGGAAGCAGGAGCAAGGTGCGGGAAGCCACTTGACACAACTGAATTGCTACCTTTTATTTGTGATTTAGTATTTCAGTGAACATGTCCCAGCGAATCATGTGGCCCTTGCTGATCTTTACTTTTCAGAAAGGGCCTCCACGGGGCAACTCTTACTGGATCAAGACTCCCTTGATGCGTTCCCAGTTAATACAGTTTAGCCGTTCATACACTAGTGACTGAGATATTAAAACTGCTCTAGCCCCACTCAGATTGCACTTTTCTTCTTAGGCTCATACTCTCAAAGATAATTCCCCCCAAATGTAAGCTTGGAAGTTCTTTCAGATTCTGCTGGGTGATAAGTTTCCAGGCCAACAATGAGGCAAGAAATTGTGACCAGGCCAAGCCATGGTACAAAGGGTAGCAGCACAGTGGCGGCCCAGCTTTAATTCCTTAACACTCTGCATTCCAACCACATTTGTTTGGGCGGCTCGATTAGTTGCAAAAAAAAACCCGCAAAGAGGTCACAAATGATCACAAAAGAGATGCATCATGAACACAAAATTTAGCTGCAATTCTGAGATCACCTAGAAACATACTTGGCTTTCGGTATCAGTGTTTCTACCACACTTCTCTAGTGACAACAGCGGCCAATCAGGGCCTGCAAAATACCAAGCACATTTAAAGGCTTACCTTCGAAGATATTGAGAGCTACTCTAGAGAACTGGTTATGAAAAAAAAAAAACGTGGTTGATTCCTCTGTCATAGGAATCGGTAAAACACGAAAGTGAAATGTGCAGCGAAATCTGCAGCTGAGCGTGATTTGCGGGTCAGCGGCTGTGCTGTGGGTGTGCTTGGCAAGTGAGATCCTGCTGGAGGATTGCTTCGGCAAAGGTGTACTAGCGTCATTTCCGTGATAAATATGACATCAGTGAAATCTTGGTCTATCAGAACACTTTCATGTTAAAATATAAAAACCAAAAACTAAAAACCTGAAATATGACCTTAGTACTAAAGGTTTCTTCCCTGCAAGGAGACCCTGTGTGCAGGGGTGCACCCTTTACAGGCCGTTTGCTTCGCTGTACTGGCGTCACTTCCGTTATGGATATGACGTAGGTGAAATCTTCGTGAATCCCAGAATAAAACACTTTCGTGTTAAAAAAAGAAAAGTCCTTCCCTTTTCCAGGGCAGTGGTGGCAAGGGAAATGGTACTGCAGTATGTGTCATGGATAACTTTGTAGCTATTTTGAAGGCTATGTTAGCACTCCTGCTTTCAATCCGAGGCCCACAATTTAAGGTAGTGTAATTAATTGCAGAAAAGAAAGAAACAGCAGTGCAATGCACAACTCCCACTCGACATGTAGCTAGCTGCCTTAGCTTTGTACCCGATGGATTAACACCAAAATAACGCTTTTAAGAAACCCTCTTCTAACACATGCTGAGAGCTCGCCTCCTTTAAGCTTTACTGATAGCTAAACTGAAAATTTCATGGCCAATGCTTGCTGCTGAACAACAGCCACACAGGTTCCCTTAATAAGGAGGCCTGGCCTGGTGTGGGCAGATGTCCTAGTGATTGTAAGTTTTCCCTGAACAATAACAGCACTTTCACTCATTTGCCTATGCCTAGTAAAAAAAACTTTGGTTTACTTTAATTTCTCGGGGCCAAAATATAACATGGGTTATATTTGATTGGTGAGTTAGATATTAATGGTCCAAGTGTTAATGGGTTAACCGTTAGTGGGTGGGTTAACTGTTAATGCGAAAACACTAGTAGGCTCGATTCCGTTCTTCCGACGCACTCGGCAGCCATGCCCGAAACCGACGCCATCACGCCAGTCATCTCGGCAATAAGAAACCGTGGAAGGTATGAGAATCCATCTTGAGGCATGCAGTTACAGGCAAGCGACTTAAACACTACTATACACCGATGGCATGCAGAACACAGAGTTTGAGGTACTTAAAAAGAAAAGGGTGCCAAGAGGGGGAATGGAACACACAAAAAAGGGAGTGTATGCCCCTCGTGGCTTTATAGCGCGTGCTCCAGAAATAAAACACAATGAGAAGGCGTGCATCTCTAAATTCGACCTAAGGTACAGCAACATGGCCCTGTGCATGCTGTTCAGTTCTGCCTTGCTCCTGATTCACTAGATGGCGCCATCAGGCCTAAGGCAAGTAGTTTGAACCTATGGTACAGAAACGCATTGTCTGATAGAAGTGGCACTATGAAATCTTTGTTGTCCAAAGTTCAATCACACACTATCGTGTTCCCATCACATCAGAATGTATACCATGGTTAGGTATCCTACCTTTTTTTTTTAACGCACCAAATCCCTCTTACATTCTCTGCAGAATTTAAAGTTTCCGCTGCATTGTACCCGCCTTCAATTTTGCGCTTTTCCAAAGAGCTGACAAGTTACCCGCAGAATCACAGTGCTCGGCAAATCCAAACATTTTTGCCAAATAGAATCCGCAAATATTTGCACTTTCTATACTAAAATAACTGACACTTTTTTCTTAAAGAAGAAGTGTCAGTTCTCAAAGTATTAATTTCATTAAGAGGCACATTGTTGGCAATGTGTGAACGTATTGCTTGCAATGCAAACGTTGCTTCACAATTAACATTACAAGCTACTTCAAGCTGGACAAACTGCTATCGCCCGCGGGCCACTCCACCACCCGATCTTCTCAAAAAGAACACAGTGCACTTCCATTACACCCTCAGCTCAAAATTTCCCATGCCAAAGAGAAAACACATACGGTGTTGTAATGGTGCAGGGGTTCCTGTCTCCTGGTTTGTAAGTGACTAAGGCAAAGAAAGCATGAAGCAGTACAGACAAGCAAGAGAGAGACAGAAAGGGGCAGAATGTTCACCTTTTTTCCTCCGTTGGTGGCAATGGTGTCAGTTGGGTTAGAGAGAAAGATAGAAAGAGAGAGGCGGACGGGGAATGAACGACGTCAAGGGACGGCAGGCACGTGGAACCCCCTCCCCTCAACTATACCGCATCACGCAACCGTCACGCTCCCTCACAAGAAATGAGGAAAACTTCAGCAACAATGTGCGCAACAGCACGTGATCACTGCTCATATGATTCCTGAAAAAGAAAATTTAAAGAACAACTGCACTCAAATTTCACCTCGACCAAATTTCTTTATAATGTGTAGCAAGTACCACCAAATCAGCTGGGACACGGGTGGTGGCCCTGTGAAACACCTCGTTAATCCGTCAGAAGCGTTTAATTAAAAAGCTCCACCGCAGACCACGCTGCACCTGCCGGCGGATCGCGTAAACAGCCACGACGTGCCTGTGACACTCCACCCGTAGGGGGGGCTTCTTCCTCTGGCCAGCTACGCAGCTGGAGAACCGATTGAGCTCGGCTGCAAACGCTTCACCCATTTGCTGCCCTGTGCGCGCATAGAGCTAGCGCACAGGCTTGCTCCGAAGCTGCTGACTGTCTGGCCGCTCGCTGGCCGGCTGCAACGTCACTTCAATGGCCGTGCTCTTCTCGATTTCCGTTTAAAAATTGCCGATTCTTGCTCACCACTTGCGGCATCTACGCGCATATTTCAGCTGTTGTATTTTGCATCTTGATTTCTTTTTTTGCAGACTATATGGAAATAGTATTTTCAAGAGGTCGAAATTTTGAGTGCAGTTGGCCTTTAAAATCACGAGTTTTGCACCCAGGGATGCATTGTTCTAGCACGTAATTACATCCCAACTTGGCAGGCGAGCAGGCATCACTTTCAGGCAAGTTTAGTGGCTCAAATATGTTGAAACAAAATGCACAAAATGGTGCCCTATGTGTCTTTTTCTAAAAGTTCACTACAGTGAATGTGTGGAACTCTTGTTCGGGGACCTGCATTGCATAGTTTGACACGTGCCACCGTTTTGTTCACTATTATCTGTTGCACTTGGAAGGCACAACATCGTGCTTACAGGGAACACGAAGACAAAATACAAGTTTGGTTGATCGGTTATCGGTTATCGGGACAAAGACCGCTTTGCCCTGATTACTGCAATGACGCCAATTTCAGATGTTAAAGGTAACATGTGAAGCAATGGCCATTCACCAGTCACTTTCCAGCGATTTCTACATGATGTCACTATTACATTGCTGCAGCACGAAATTAGAAAGTTTTCAATATATTTTGCTTTTTTTTTTTTATCAGTTAAACAAACGTATTTCATGGCCTGAATGACGCTGACTGAACTACAAAGGGCTGGTTCTTTCAAATCGAAAAAAGCTGTGTTTTGTCTTCACAGCCCCTTTAACACAAGTTGCTGTGCCGAAAACACCGTAAAATCACGTCTGCCAATTTCGAGAACATCGCAGCCAACAGCGACCGCTTCCAAGAAAGGGGAGGTGAGAGCTTACTTTTTGAGCGAAACGGGGCTCCCGCCGTGAGAGTGGCCCCCGTTGCGGGCATCCGCCACCGGACACGTCACCATCATGTACGCTGCATCAAGCGGGAGACAGGGCACAGAGTTGACAAACACACAATGTTGTAGCAACTACTATAAGGCACTGCAGTCAAGAGAAATGTTCTAGCTAAATTCGTGTCCCATCTCATCATACGTAATGTCCATGCGGCACTCCAAAACTCAGAGCTGTTTCTGAGGTTTGGTGCAGTTCACCATTTACGTATTTATTTGTACAATACTGCAGGCCCTGGGCAGTTCAAGCAGGAGTGGTTTGTTGAAAAAAATGTCACTGTAACGAACCCGTTGTAAACAAAGAAAAGAAAAAGCAGGAAGGAAAAAGTGAAAGCAAGTAATAATAAAGCAGCAAACAACCGAAGGAAATAAAACTGGACAGGCATATAAGTCCACGTTTCAAATATAATACCAATAAGATAGGAAATAGAGAAGCAAAAGAGCGACTCGAATATTAGGCACACATCTCTAGCCTGGTAGGCCATCTAGCATAATGCACAGAATTACCATCAGACCTTTCAAATATTCTTGGTGCACTGACTTGAACACTAACAGAAAAAGCTGCGGAGGCAAAGGTGAGCAGCTCATCATCATATGCGACATGCGTAATTGCGGGTCCACCGTGTTGTCAAACAACTAGGGATGGGCGAATATTCGGTATTGTCGAATATTCGATCGAATAGCTCTCTATTCGTTATTCGCTTCGATTCGAATGCAGATATTCAATATTTTCGAATTATTCGATGCTCCCGAATAGGCAGCTAAAAGCCAAGCTTTTCGGTCAAGCCTTCCGAGAGTTACCCCAGGCTTGCCTCAAGACCCACCAGCATGGACATTTCTATTATCAGTGCCGGCACTGCCGAGTTGCTGCCTTGCCTAGGGGTTCGACGAAGCTCTCGGCCGCCAGCACACTTTAGGTTAAAAAAAAAAAGGCGGCACTGAAATGACACCGCTCCGAACATAGCGGCACCAAGCCAGCAGACTTGTACAGGCCGCCATTTTGAATAGGCATGCCGCCATTTTGAATAGGCTCGCTCAGTGCGGCAGTACGCCGCACTAAGCGAGCCTATTCAAAATGGCGGCCAGCCACTTGCGCTTTGCTTGGCTACGGCCGAGGATACTAGTGGCTACAATACTTCTTTTTTAGCGGAGCTTCTAGGCGGCGCTTAACTTTGCGAGTTTCTAGGCGGCGCTTAAACTTGTGAATGAGCAGCCGGCAGAAACTGCTGCACCTAGAGCATGTGGCGCAACAGGCATTTCTTCATGAGAACTTGTGAATACAGCAAAGGAAAGCTGTGTGTAAGATTTTGCAATAAATGTTCAACTGGTAATAGTTTTACGCAATGCTGCGCCTACGTGAGTTCTAATTATTACAAAAAATTGTGTACATTAGTCAGGTCACAAATTGCTCATTTGTCTTTGTGATTTGCAATGTGCACTATTCGAACTATTCGATTCGAAATTATTCGACCAAATCACTATTCGCTTCGAATTCGCTTCGAACCTCAAAATCTATATTCGCCCAGCCCTACAAACAACCATGGGCATTTGCAGGATTTGTTCCAGCAAAGGGCTGTACTGTGTTCCCTGCCACATGGGAGTGGGTCAACCAAGCATGTTTTACTAAATAAACGAATAGGCGTACAAACAAATGTTTCTGCTAGGAGTGATGTCTAGGCAAAAATATTGCACAATTCGCTCCAGAATTTCATGCAATATCATCCTGCCCTCTGCACATCTTTGGTAACTATACTCGGTGACAACTTAAGAACGGCACCAGAAGTTGCCGCTGTGCCTTATCACCGTAGCCGGATGTTTCTCCGCGCGGCGCAAGTAGGGCGTTACTGGGAATATTTTGAACATGGTGTGAGCAGTTCCCGGGATTTTTTGGGCTTAATATGCTTACAAACGACTCCAGTGAAGACAAACAAACTGCGTGAGACAAGACAGACGATATCACGCATTCATAGCAAACCCCTTTCAAAACGCTGTGCGCACTGACGTCACGGGTCCGGCGCTTTGGCGGAGGGATACACTACATGAGGTGGTGCCGTTCTTGAGTTGTAACCGAGTATAGCTGAGTACTGCATCCAGCACTTGAGTGCAGCTACTAATATCGGAAGTTAATATGAGTAAACGAAACAAACGTCATTGGTCATTGCGGTGTGGGAGCTGGAAAATTCAAGGCTTTGAGCAGAAGTAGCCTCGTCTCATCCGTCAAATTTTCAGTATGTCCATCAATCAGCACATGACATTCACTTTATTTTCATGAATATAAATGTTCACATGCCCTGACCGAGCAAAACATCAGATTCACGGACACTTCCCTCATCTACGACGCTCACCAAATTCCTTGGCAATTGCTTGTCTTTCTTCACAAATTTTGAACGAACATGCTTCCCGCATTAGCCCAGTGGCAGCTGTATTTTCTGGATATATATATATATATATATATATATATATATATATATAACAAGGTAAAAGCACGATTGTTGCCAACGTTTCAGCAAAGAGACTTGCTTTCGTCAGGGCAAAAGCAAGTCTCTTTCCTGAAACGTTGGCAACAATCGTGCTTTTACCTTGTTCAAAGTTTTCTTTTCTTGTATATATATATATATATATATATATATATATATATATATATATTATTTTTTTCTGGAAACAAAAAACCTCACAAAGAGCATGAAAAAATAAGGCAAGTAAAGGCAGAGACACACGATAGAGACATTAAAAAAATAAAAGTTTACTGACATTTCGGGAAGAGGACTTCCTTTCTTCAGAGTCACTGAAGAGTCACTCTGAAGAAAGGAAGTACCACTGAAGAGTCACTCTGAAGAAAGGAAGTACTCTTCCTGAAACATCAGTACACTTTTATTTTTTTTTTTATGTCTTTATCGTGTGTCTCTGTCTTTACTTACGTTTTACATGTATATATATTCGTACTGGCCACCAAAAATCTACGGTTACTGCGTTAGTGCGTTTCACCCCCAACAACAACAACGTTTCACCCCCCAGGGATCTCTTTTCCGAAGCGGCACACGCACCCTTCTCGGCCTTTCGGCGCTTGCGCTTGTTGCAGATCTTGACGGCGCACACGGACAGGATGATGGCCACAATGAAGAAGAGCACGCCGCCTACGACGCCCGAGATGATGGCCTGGTCCCGCTTGTACTTGGGGCCCCGGTCTGAAACACAGCAGCCTGGTGGCAACCCCAGGGGGGCTCCTACTCCTCCCCCCTCCTCCCCCTCTCTCCCAAGACGACAACCACGTGCGACAACCGCCGAGGAGCAAGTCTGCCCCCACCACGGTATAACAGAACAAGACACGGGGGAAGTGGCACACCCTAGGACGGCCAGATGACGTCACACGCACTCGGCCTAAGTTAAGTTAGCGGCATCTGTCGCGGAAGAAGAAACTGCGTGGCTGCCGCAATGTCCATTTCACTGCGCAGCTCTGGAATGAATAGTGGCCGCTACCATTTTGTCCATCAAGTGCTGCTGCCCTCTCCTTCATCGTTGCAGCTTCAAAGCTTCGGATTCTGCGTCAGTTTTCATTGTGACACTATATGGTCGCTCACCCGCGCCCACCACAATGAGGCATTTTGCCTCCTATATATTCTAGTGCGAGAGATTCGCCCATTTAGAGTATGCTATTAGACACATGCTAAGGATGCACTATGCCCCGTGTGGGTATGCTCTGATACGTGGCCATGGGCAATAATGGGTGTGCAGTAAATGGGGTCTGTGAAGACGAGAAGGAGATAGCACCGGTCTCGCTGAGAACGCGCCACGATCTCGGATACCTCGCTGCACCGTCCTCTCAGCGTCTACCTGAATACCATCACCTGAAACGCTACCATTCCCTGCCAGCAAACACCTTTTCAATATATATATATTCTTGCTCCATGACTCCCACACACAACACATGCAACACAGCATTCACTCCATTTTGCCTCCTATATATATATATTCTTGCTTCATGACTCCCACCACACAACACACACTATCACAGCATTCACTCGAAATAGCCGCGCCCCTCATTATTTGTCCGGTGGCAATGATGTCACGCTTTCTTCGACCAGTTTAGGGAAATACCCTGGTAAATTATGCACTACAGGTACTAAATGAGGTGTAAGAGCTCCTTTGAAAAATAACCCACAATGACTCTAGATAAATAATAAAAGTGAAATTGCATTCTGTGGTGCTCATATGCGTGAGGCAGTGAGCATGAGAGAAAATCTGTTTTTTTGTTCTTTCTGGTAGTGTGAATAACCGAAAGATGCGCGAGTATGTCTGAAGCTTGCAAAGTTACGTCTTCAGTATTGAAATCAATCGCTAGCGCCGGCATTAACAGCATAATTGGAGAAATATTTCGGTTTCGGGGATGTATAATTTACTCATATCAGGGGCGAAAGATGTTTAATTTTGTTGATAGCCATTTCATTCATTCAGACAACACGTGAGCACTTGGAAGTGGTCTAAAAACAGTCAATAGAAATTGTAACATTCTTTCAGAATTTACCAGAGATAATATCTTGGCAATATTATTCCCATGCATGCGATATTATCTGTGCATATCATATCTGTGCATATTCATATCTGTGCAATATTATTTTGCCTGCAGACAAAAATTGCCCTACTTAAGTGATTCTCAGAATATTCCTCAATAATTACGCGGACGTTTCTCGCTTCAGTGTTTCCGTTAGACAAGAGGACTTCCTGGAAGGTACGTTCTTGACAGCCTATCAGAATTATTGCTAGCATTTGGAGTAGGTATACCTAATCCTGAATAGCATTACCATATGCCGATAATTTCATGACAGTTAACAATCAATAATTCTATGAGTAGCCTGGCAATAGGCGGTATCAATAATGCTATTACAATGATTCTTGCATCAAAATACTAACAACAGTCAATTGACAGTGCACCATCGATAGTTGCATTGACAGAGTTTCCTCTCTATAGTTCTAGTGAGAGCCAACTTTGATGCAACTGATAGCTACAACTTCGTGTAGCTCAAAAAACGGCACCGACAGACGCCACTATCAATATGACCGATACCGTATTTATTTGAATCTAAGCCGATAGTTTTTTTTGAAATACTGATATATCAAACGCCAGGGTCGGCTTGGATTCGATGATTTTGAAACACGCGCCAATTTCCAAGTGAAATTGAGGGAAGCGGCACGCAGCTAGCGCCACCCAGAAAAGAAAGTATTGTAGCCATTACTAGACGAGCCATTAGCCACGTAAGGGCTGGGGGCGATGTCGCCATTTTGAACTGTGTGGATAGTGGCCTGCGTGCGGTGCGGGGTTTGGTTTTGACAGCGCAATGGCACCAAACAAGCGGTGCCATTATAGTGCCGCTTTTAAAAGAAAAGTTGTTTTAGCCGCGGAGTTGTCGTCGAACGTTCAAGCCGGGTGGGACTTCGCCGTGGATGAGAAAAATGTTCGTCGTTGGAGGACGCTATGGGAGAGGATATTAGCGTGTGCCGCAACGAGGATGGCATTCAAGGCTAGCAGCGATGATGACTCAGAATGAGCACCGCATCTTCATGTTCAATAAACGTGTTTTCTTTTTGTGAACGCTGACCTCGCCTTTTTGTTCGGCCTACATTCGAGGTAAGTTTTCTTTTTTTTTCGTGGCTTCGGACTTTCGGGGGTTGGCTTAGAATCGGGGCCCGGCCTAGATTCAAATAAATACGGTACTAGCAGAGCCAATGTGACCAATACCAACTAGCCCAAACCTAAACTTTGCTAAGCAATCGATAGCACTGTCCAGGGCTTTCCTCCACCTTTCACTAGGCGTGGGCGCACCTTCCTACCAAGCACAATGACACAAGCAATGAAATCGCGCTGCCATTCACATCCCCTACTAGGCAAGCCCCATTACCTTCTCACCAAAATAAGTCAACACACATGTGATGTGAGTGAGGCGAAGGGGTGACTCTCGGGGGGAGCCCACTCACCAGCCAGGGTGAGCAGAATCTCCGGGCTCGACTCAAAGGCAGAGGTGATGGAGAAGGACGAGACCCGGATGTAAAACTTGGTCCCCTCAGGGAGGTCGGTGACTGCGCGTGCAGAGAGCAACATTGCATTCATTTATTTATTTCCACTGGGAGCATGCACTTGAGTGCAACAAAACTGTGTTACCAATTTAAAAAAAATGGCATTTTATCAATTATTAGGTTGCCTAGTAGCAGCTCATTCCCGAAAATACTTAATTCCCACTGCAACCACAACAAAGACAGTGACTGACACTAGCTGTACAGGTGTGCGGGCATGCACGGCAACAACTCCGCAATTAATTGCTTTCTTTTATTACTAATGCCTCTCGCATAAGAAAAAAGCTTTTCGCACCTAATTCTATACACACTGATGCTTAACATATTCCCACAGGGCCCACTAAACTAACCTGAACATTTTTATAAAGTCGCACGTGCACCTGTCCCAATGAAATCCCGCCGCCCTACTATTGCCTACACCCCGGGCATCACAGCTGATTCCAATCAAGCCACATCTGTGCGAAATCACACTTGGACATTTGTCAGCAACAAAACAGGAAGGGCGCATCTACTTCTTCCCCTCTGCCATTTGCTTGTCTAAGCAATCCTCCTATACTATACCTGCACCAATCTACATGTCCTTTGCAAGATCCTCCTTCCCAATGATCACATCCACAGCAATCCCTTCCCATAACAGTTCCTTCTTTACTGAGTCATATTCTGAGTCATTACTGAGTCATATTTCATATTTTACTTTGCATATTCTGCCCCACCCGGTGTAGAAAACGAAAAGTAGAATATACAAGTAGAATACGGAAAAATAAAAGTAGAATATAAAAGAAGAACTTTTCATATTCTAATATGAAAAGTAGAATATAAAAGCAGAATATAAAGTAGAATATAGAAAATAAAAGTAGCCTATACAAGTAGAAATTTTCATATTCTACCCCTTTCACGGTTCACTTTCCTCGCACAGTATTCCCAGCATTGTGCAGCTATGCTGCTCATGGCAATACGAAGACTTGCTAGCTTTCCCTCTCTCCCTCAAGCATTTTCGTGGTCCTAGGCGATGAAGCCACACCTGGGCTGTGGAATAACATAGGCTCCCAGGGGATACCAGTGGGGATACCAGTGCATTAAAACCTCGACGCATGGGTGTTTTTCTTTGCCTCCGTCAGAGAAATGGCCACCGCCCTGATAGAACCCACATCTTTAACCCAGTAGTACAACGCCTTGGCCACTGAGCCACCGTAGCGAGTGTTTCTCCCTCTCGCATCACTTTCTCTTGCGACTGCTGGATGTGCGGTCTCTGTGCTCACATGTGAAACCACCATGCTCGGTACGCATTTGGCGCGCTCCATACGCACCATTTATGATACGTTTGAGAAAGCAGTGAGATGCAACAAGGTGCCTCATGAAGAGCCCACCAAAAGCTTATTGGTGCCAACACAATTAAAGCTCACTCACTTCTAACCCGCGAGAGTAGCTCGTCCCCTCACCCACATGGTGTAGGGCCTAGACTAGAGTAAATTTTAAGTACAGTGGATAAGAAGAACAGGCACACAATAAATGGACTAAAGGGCATAAGCTCAACAACTCTGAATTAGCAAGCTGTCCGCTGCATATCATGCAATGATGTGTTAGGAGGTCCCTCCGGCAGTTCTTACTGTGGGACCTCCTCATGTAATGTCCGTTTTTGTCCATCTTTTATGTATGGTTACTCTTCAATAAACTTCAACTTCAATGGTATTTGTGACAAATATACAGTCGCAAGAGAGAGAAACCACGGTAACTGGACTGGTAACAAGGGGAGAGAGGGCAATGTCGGTGTGGTGGGGGTGCACTGACTGGTGTACTCGCTCCCGGTCATGATGTTGGTGCTGCGTGCCCAGGGCTTGTCCGGGGACCGGTACTCGACGCAGTAGAAGGCAATCGGCACGGACGAATTCGGCGGCGGCTGCCACGTGACCAGTACCCCAGCAGACGTCTCGCGCACCGTCACGTTGCGTGGAGCCGACGGCTTGGGACCTGGCAGCGGGGACGGGGGCGCGTGCGAGGGGGGAGGGGGGGAGCCAGGGGGAGAAGAAGAGGCTGCACATCAGGCCGTGGGGCTCTGCCCCTGGACCCAGTGGCCGGCGGTGGAAGAGAGAGAGAGAAGGTCGCGGACACGGAAGACAAGCCAATGGCCAGAGGAGCCAAGGGCCACCCCGATTAAGAGATGCATGCCTTGCAAAGTGTGAGTTAACCAGCCTCCAGGGCAAGTGTTCAGATCAGCGTTGCTGCAACTGCTGTACATGCAAGTGTAAGGGCTGCATCTGTGTAACAGCAGCATCCCAAAACTACCATCTCAAAAAGTAAAAACACAGTCATAAAACAAGAATCTGTTCCCTCACAGCTCAGTGTTACCTTAACCAACCTTTACACAACAAAGCAGGGGGCTATGGTTATCTAGAAAAGTCTTATGGCCTCTAGTCAGGACAAAGATCGTGCACATGGCATCGTGGAGATAGTTGTGCAGGCCTGCAGCCCTTAGGCCAATTAGCTCTTGCAGAGGATAAGCTTCTTCTTGGAAGCAGGAGAGAAGTGGAGGAGCAGCCACGTTGATACCATGCAGTAACACAAATGTTGTACAGAAAGGTAACCGCATTTTTGTGCTTGCTTTTAGTATTCAAGTAACATTGCGTTAGCAAGTACTTGGGACTGCAGAAATAGCCATGGAGGCCTGCAACCAAGCTGTGGGTGTGCTTGGAAGCAGGAGGAAAGTGAAAGCTAACACTGAGCAGTGACAGATTATTGCTATGTACTCATTTTGTTAGTGAAAGCTAACACTGAGCAGTGACAGATTATTGCTATGTACTCATTTTGTTAGTGAAAGCTAACACTGAGCAGTGACAGATTATTGCTATGTACTCATTTTGTTAGTGAAAGCTAACACTGAGCAGTGACAGATTATTGCTATGTACTCATTTTGTTAGTGAAAGCTAACACTGAGCAGTGACAGATTATTGCTATGTACTCATTTTGTTGTTTGCTTTTCGTCTTAAAAAAAATCTGTGCTAGCAATCCCAAAAAGTTTTAATCAGAAGCAATGATGGCCATGATGTAAATAAATGCTTGTAGGGTGCATAAATGCTCCATACGACAGGCGTCATATGATGCCATGACTGCATAACTTCTCCTCGGGTACTGTTATCAGAGGGGCTGTATATAACCGACATACTATTCATTTGCGTAAGAACCACATCCCACCAAACCTTCGCAAACTGTTGAAAAAAGAAGGGGATGCAGACCTTACAGAAGCATTACATGGTAGCACCATGTTCTTCAACAGCTGCTACGTATATTTTGCCCAACAGTAATGTGGATCTTTTTTTTGTTCCCTTCTGAAAACAGTAATAAATGGCATGGCTACAAAGTAATGCAGCAAAACTGTTCTAGCAGCAGAGCATCATTTCGTAATACCAACTGTAAGATGGCAGTTGGCTAACTTGTGCTCTATTAAGGCAGCACCAACAAATGTGTATACCCTTAGATCACAGTTTTACAATACATACAAAGTTCTTCTCTGAAAAGCGCTTGCATATAAACTGACGTCGCTCCACAGCAGCGGTAGGAAACATCGATCTGGCTGTTTTTGTTTGTACATCCATATTATCTATGATATGCTTGTAGCAGACCATGTAAGCAAAGATGGTAGAAGCATCCACTTAGATTGACACACAAATCACACTTCTAACTTCTATCATTCTATGAATTAAAATTCTTTCATTTAATTTATGCATAAAGAGTGCTGTGGACGGGGGGGACTGCAACCAGAAAATTATACTGTTTTAAGAGCTCATCACTTGTAGATAACTATTAGGTTGTTAGAGGCTCCCCTTCTGCTTGTTTCAGGGCCGGCATTTGTTATTTCATCCTTTACGATGATGCAGGATGATGTCTTACCTTGGTAGGACAAGTACGCTCGCAATAAACATAGGATATCGCACATCGACATAGGATATCGACTAGACAGTAAAAGTTCACCATATTTTTGCTTCAAGCAGCAAGCCAGTAAGAGGAAGATTGCAATGAGGTGACGACATACGCATTGTGGCGCATCATGTGTTGTGGTGAGGCTGCATTTAGGGGCAGAATTAGCCTATTACTCGCACACAACTCTACTTATTGGTGCAGGTTATACATGAAAAGGTATAGTATTACCTGCAGCACATGCGCCTGCAATTGCGTGTTGCTGCAAGAGCAACCTGTTCCATGCCTTTTCATAAAACGGAAGGTATCCATATACAGTGCAATCCACTTATAATGATGCGAAATATAATAATATGTCGCTTACAACGATAAAATTCCTTAGATTTCTAAATTTTCCCAGTGTCCCTATGTAAAAATAAACCATATAGTATAGCGATGCAAGTATCAGCGACATGTCGGATACAGTACGTAATTCTGGCCACCCGGAAAGTGTTTACCACAAAAATTTGTCTGCAAGTTTGATAAAAAATGAAACAGTTTGAAGAGAATGACGCGAAAACTTGTCGCAAGTTCGCCAAATGGACCAGCGTGGAGAAATCTGCGAAGGGGCATTACGTGTGGCCTTAGGGATCAAGCACTACCATCATCGCAATCGCAAAGATGGCGCTGACTAAGCGCAATGGCGCAAGGCAATATCTCTCGCGCTGAAGCAGCAAATTCATTGGGATTTCCGATAGCATTTGAAGGTTGAAAGCCTCGCAGAAAATTACGGGCCTTTGCAGTTGGCGGTTTCAATCATCATCAAAGCTGGAGATTTCTGCAAGACCGGCACCAGCAGCCTCGACGACCAGCGAAACAGGGTCATAGATCTCCTGTACGGCAATGTCGAAGAGTCTCTTTACCAGTGGTTCTTGACCGCTCACGACTGGATCGTTTGCGACCACCACCCCAGCTCCCATGTCTTCCCAAAGTCCACACAGATGCTGATTGGCTTCATGCACACTAAAGGACTATTGCAAGCGTCCAGGCAACAACTGCACAGCAACTGTCAAGCTTGAGCTGCCGCTCAAGCAAGTGCACATTTCAGACTTTTTTAAGCGTAGTAAATAATCTTTTTCTTATTCATGTACCCTGTTATAAAGTGTTCTTTACTGCGACTCGCACTGTTCAACCCGATTCAACCAACCTGTTGAGTAACTAAGAACATCCATGGGGAAGTACATGTGCTTTTTCTATTTTTGCAGGTCCAAATATACAATCGGTATAGCGATCAGATTTTCTGGTTTTGTTATTATCGTTATAAGTGGATTGCACTGTAGACAAAGAATGAAGCAACAGAAAAGGAATCAAAGTCAAAAAAGAAAAGACTGATGCAATGGATACAGAGTCAAAGGAATTACTGAAACAAAGGTCTCTGAGGGGCAGTATCAGGACCACCATGAGATGCAAATATATCTTAAAAGAGTAACAACTTTTCTTACTTTTGTTTAACACGTGGCAAAGGTGTCGCGCATTATTCTTCAAGGCTGGCATGTGCTGGCTTCCCTCGAACCCTCTCTAAACCAGCATACAGAGTTGGGAAACTTGCAAAATATTCGTCTCAGGAACACACGGCAGAGCAAAAACAACTTAAAAGCGGGAACATCAGACAGCCGAGCTTCCCAACCCCATGTGATACCACCATGTGCACCCATCTTCTCATGGCTCACTTGTCAGCCCCGAACGATCGTGCGATTGCGATACAACGGCCCCAGACGTGGCCGCTGTTCGGCCATAGCTGAGAAACAAGCCTTTTGCTAACTCCACTGACAGACAGGCTGTCACAGAGAGATGGGGAGGGAGAGAGAGAGGTTGCCCGAGAGCAGTAGTGGAAGACCATCCACACCAACACCCTCGGCCATTTCGGGGCAGAAGGGGATCGGGAACACAGTGGCTCTGCTGGCGTCTCATGCGCCCTGCGGCATCATGCGTTGGGCAGCAGCACGGGAGAGGGGGTGCAGGGGGAGGAGGAGGGGGAGGGAGAGAGAGAACAACGAAAGCACGCACACACATACACAGACAAGAGAGCCATGACACAGAAGAAGGACCAGGAGCTATAGAACACACAGTTCCCTTCCTTCCTAGTGTCACTAGATAAGATACAGAGTGCCGCGACTGAGGCACGCAAGTGAGCAACGGCGGCCATTTTGGTGTTTATCAGTGTCGCCAGATTGCCGTTTCTGTGGCCTCACCGCTAACTTCGCCGAGGTCATTTCTAAACAACACTGCCGAAAACGCAGCAACTTGGGATACACTTCTGCAGCTGGAATTCTGCGAAGCGCAGTATCTTTGATTCACATTCGGAACGACCTCAACGTCGCACGCAACCGCAGAGCAGGCAGGGCAACCCGAGACTATCACAGTTGGCCGACAGAAAACGTATAAACAATATGGCGCTGCCCACGAACCGTCTCGGTGTAAACAAATGTCACGTGATGCGAACTGACCAATGATCACGGCGGCAGCACGGAACAATAGGAGAAAAAAGTGCCGATACTCTGTAACCCTATCTAGTGACACTACCCTTTCCCATTACCACCAAAGAATGAAAAAAAACCAAGTGGGAGCAATTCAGTCGGACCAGTGGTTATTCTTTTGTCTCCCTTTTTTTTTTTTCACAGTCACTTTGCAGCCTTTTGAAGGTAGCTCATGAACACTGGGGTCATGCAACTGCAGGCAGACCACATAGGCTCATCTAAAAATAAGGTGATAGAATCAACGATTCCCAGTCAAGTCAAGTCCAGACCGAGGGGGGAAAAAAACAGTGCTGTGAAACATTGAGGTGAACGAGGTTCAACGAGGGCAGTAACGAGGTGCTTAATGAAAGGAATTTAAACGAAAAACATGAAAGAAAGAGCGAAGGTGAGTAAAGTGGTGACAGCATGACAGGTGGTGAACAAGTGAGGAAAACAATAAGACGTGGTGACAAGGCCTTCCATATATTTCAGGACATACAAGGGCTGATCATCAGGGCAGCGTGTTAAGTGCTTCTGTGACCAGCTTCAACGCAAGCTAGCCCGCAATGATACTAGCGAAAGTACGTGCTCGGCCTTCGCTTTGACCAAAAAACGCGAAGCTTTGCGCGCGACCTATGCCCATAGGTGGTCTGCAACAAGCAAATAAAAAAAAACGCATTGCTTGGTATATGCGCCGTATCTGCCGAGCTCAACTAATGGTCACTGAAGCTCATGGCTGCTTTGCTAGTCATGGACCTTGCAACAGCAGGCTGCAGTTATGACGTTCTCTAACATATCATTTGAAAGCCAAGACATTTTGCTGTAATTCCATTCGCTGTCAGCCACCTGAACGCAGGGATTCCCACACAGTGGTTAAAGTACATCATATCTGTAACGTATGCCCATATGCCGAGACTCGAATCAACTTGAACATCACCATTGTACCAGATGTTTGCTGTACATAGCTTGATTAACATCCCGCCCTTTTCCCACATATGCTCTCAACAATGGCGCTGAACACAATGCAAACGAGCCAGCTGAAATCATTCCCCAAACAAGCGAATGTTGCTTAAGTTTGCTAACCCCCTGTCTAAACTCTCACAAAGCGATGCCTTTGCCTTTGCTGTGCACCGGCAGAGTACCTATCACCAACGCGGAGCAGCCACGGAGTTTGAAAGGACGGCGGGGGGAGAAGACACGTCAGCGCCAATGAGTGGCCCCTACCTGTGGGGGTCCTGTTCACGGTAGGAATGTAGGTGGAGCCATAGGCATCCGTTGGGTAGGCACCTTCGATGTAGTTCCACTCTGCGAAAGGGAGGGGCACAGACCAGAAGACAGTCAACATCTCGCTTCTTCATCGCGTTTCAAGCTACACATTGCCGCAGAGAGAATGTCAGTTGCCTCTAAGCAAATCCCGCTGTTAAAGAATGGGACATTCCTGTTTGTAACATCCGCACCAAGTGTGGCATAAAGTAAGGGAGTGCTGGGACTGTAATAAGTTTAATTACCCAAGCAGTTGCTGTAGTTTATGGGGTGTCTGAATGGCAGCTTTTAAGTGAACATACACCCCTGGACACATTAGGGACATACTAGTGGAAATTGAGAAGAAATGGGTGTGGGCAGGGCATGTAATGTGAAGGCAAGATAACCATTGGTCATTAAAGAGACCATGCAGACAAAATACAAGTTTGTTTTATTCAAAAGATTTCGTGTTTTATAGTGTCTTCAGCGCTTCTGCGGCAGCAAATGATGCTGTATTCACTGAGAAATTAATCAATTTAGGCTAAAATTTCAATTCTCCCGCCAGATCATGCATTTTCGGGACGTCAGCAATGAAGTCATAAGCGCGTGTATACAAACGAACTTGCACTGCGTGATTCGGTTGCAGCGCTGGTTGCCGCCAGTCTTCCCAGGTGGTGCCACCGTACTCAAGCACGGACCGCTGTCTGCCGTTTCTTTGTTTTTTTATTGTATTTGCACCTGACTTGTTTTTGCTACTGTAGAAAGTAATCGTTTCGTGAAACATGGACAAACAGGGTCACGTAAGACAACGTCGCTTACGCCAATCAACCAGTGCGTGCAAGACAACTCGAAAACGGCGAACTTCTGTGCAGCTAAAACAAGCATAGTGCACGCAGTACCAACAACAATACGCATCGGCACTTCTATGTTTACGTGTGCTTTCGTAACTTCCACTGTTCATTCCCCCCATTCTTACTGCTATAAAAAGAATGTGCCCTAAATTTAAGCGCAAATAGCTCGTTCGGCAAGCTTGTAAGCTCTGCCTAATTTGCGTTTGCTTTCATTGGCTTCCGCCAATTGCAGAGCTGGCTGGTATGACATCAGTGGTTCAGTTGCGGGAAATGAGCTAGTGGGTCGCATGGCCATTCCCTTTTTTCCTAATTATATAGCTTATTTGAGCGAAGTGTGTGTTAAAACTGGTGTCGATATTGCAGCGAACCATGCATTCAGTTTGTTTATTTGTGTTTTGCTTTTACCGCCCGGCTGCGCTGGTCTGTGTTGTCTCTGTGCCAAGGGAAGCGCGTGTTCCATTCTTTCTTTCTGTGCCGCATGTATTATCTCTTCTGATAGGGAGAGCATTCCGATCTAACAGCCCGGAATAATCTTGGATCTACAATGTTCTCGATGCGAATCAATGGTTCGAGAATCCCGCGCGCCGAAAGATAAAAAGCCTGCAGAGCAGACGTCTCGGCATTCGCTTCTGCTACGCTCGCCGACGCACGTCACTTTGTTGACTGCTGCCTCGCCGCCTCTGTATTCTTTTGAGTTGTTAGGGGAGCACAAGTTCGCTCCAATAAACTTTTTTCTTTTCCAAAACAACTACTGTAAAAAACCCGCGTATAATACGAGGTTTTTTTCCAAATTTTACTATGTAAAATTTGTGCCTCGTATTATATGTGGATCCCAAAGTTTTCCGCCAAAAATTTGCACTTTTGGTTTCGGTTTTAGCGGAGGGTGCGCCATCTTGCGGTGGCATTAGCTGGCTGCTGCTTCTCTCAGCCGGCGCCATTTTGATTGTTTTGACCACGCGAAGCATCGGCACGTTCACCACAAGTCTATCATGATGTCGGGTGCACGAAGGCAGTATTCGGCTGCAATTAAAAGAAAAGTTATTTTATGTGCCGAGACCATCAGGAATTGCGCCGCAGGACGGCAGTTCGGCGTCACCGAAGGCAGCATTCGCGGGTGGAGAAAGCAACTGCTGCTTGACTGGATAAAGTCTGTGTGGTGTTGGCGGCCTGGAGCACTGTTGGGGGTTCCCGTCAGTGCTCGTGTTGGACGCCTTTCGCTGCCACCTGGCCGATTCCGTGAAGAAGTAGTTGCGCGAACCCCGCACCGAACTCATTGTCGTTCCAGGAGGAATGACATCCCAGCTGCAACCGCTAGGCGTTTGCATCAACAAGCCTTTCAAAGATTACATCAGGTTCTGCTACCAAGGGTGGATGAGGTCAGGAGACCCGTAAGTGACAGCTACCGGATGGCTGACGCGGGCTTCTCCAGCGGTGCTTTGTGGCTGGATCGCGGATGCGTGGGCCAGCATCCAAAAGGAGCTCGTCAGTCGCTCTTTTAAGAAATGGGCATCTGGAACGCCCTTAATGGTGAGGACCACTTTCTGTGGGAAGACATTACCGACAAGGCAACTTCAGGAGGCAGCGGCAGCGAACCTGAAGATGACTGAACGGACGTTGGGAGACAGTGCCAGCAAGAACTGTCAATGACTGAACGGTAACTGCAGTGCAAATAAATGTTTTCTGTGCTCCTTACCTCGCATTATATGCGGATGAAAACTTTTTTTCTGATTTTACTGTCCCCGAATTACACCTCGTATTATACGCAGGTCCGTATTATACGCGGGTTTTTGCGGTACGCCGTCCTTGGCTTCGTGACAATATGATTCTAACGAGGCAATCTTTCAAGTGAACCAAACTTGTGTTTTGTCTTCATGGCCCCTTTAAGGGTAACAGAGTGGATCCCTAGACAAGGCAAGCATGGAAGGGGGCGACAGAAAGTTAGGTGGGCAGATGAGACCAAGAAATTTACAGGGATGAATTGGTTGCAGTTAGTACAGCACCAGGATAATTGGAGATCCATGGGGGAGGCCTTTGCCATGCAGTGGGCATAGATAGGCTGATGATGATGATGATTACATCTCTGGTACATCCATAACAGAGGTATGTTCGACCTCGAAAGGAAGTCCCATGGTTGTTTATGCTATTCAAGAGACACCTAGCTCCATTATCTTCTTTATTTTAAAGGCAAGCGAATCATCAGACGTTGAAATAACTTCCGATTAGTTACTGCTCTTGGATTCAATGCACAGCACCACACTTTCGCATTTTTAAGTGAGTTGAAATTTTTCAAAAATTACTCATCAATATTGCCCTTTTCACACAACGCTGCAGCTGTGTGAACAAGCCCATACAGCGGAGCCCCTCATGTTCAACAATTTGAAGCAGTTTTTGGAGCACAAAACAAGGCTTTTGGAGCAGTTTGGAGCAACTAATATAATTTTTTGAGGCAGCCTCAAAAGTTCACCAAAAACCGAACATTCAGTGACTTTTAATCCGTAGAGCAGCCACGTAACACAAGCCTCACAGGCAGTGGCGTGCTGATTGAGCATACCGCACTGCTGCTCAGTGCTTCTGCATACAATTTGAAAGCAGCAGCGTCATTCCAAAGGAAGCACATTTTTTGCAAGGAGGCTATGTAAAAAAAAACGAGCTTAACGACAAGCAGACCCAAGTTTAATCAGGGAACATCAGCGCCACTCTGCAACTGCGTGCGGGCGTACGTTATGCAAATTTAGGGTTAAGGATGGCAACGCAAATGTTAGCAGCGGTACTTTTAAGCCATCAAGGCATTACAGTTCGACTTTTCCGTGCCATAATTATTTGTCCTTTGCATGGATAAGATCCGAACCCGAAGGAGCTCTCACCAGTTTTAGTGTGCAAACTGACGGTGTTTTCGGTGCGCTGCAGTGTTGGCCAAGCACGCACACTGAAGCGGAACTCGAGGGCAAAGGTGAATAAATGAAACGTTTCTGCATTGCATCGTACTCTTCTACAGTTGGCACACTACGAAATAGTGCTAGTAAAAAGTCATCTTGTGACCGTTACTGACAGCGGCCCAGAGAACCGCATGCCACTACAGCCGCTAAAAGCAGGCTTATCTAGCGGCTCTACATGCCACTGTGCACCCCTTCTGCTATCTCTCTGGCTGACCACAGTGCCAGTAAATGTCTCCAGTAGCTTTTTCCACTTCCTCATCGCCTCCAGACCCGTTCAATGTTGCGGTACTGGCACGAAATGTCTTTCTCTAAAGCCATGACAGTAAATTTGGAGCACTTTGGCGCAATTTCAAAGATTTTACCACGAGAAAGTTTTATTTCAGTGACGTCATATCCGTCATGGACATGACGCCAGTACAACAAAGCAAGCAGCCTGTAAAGGGCGCACCCCTGCACACAGGGTCTTCTCGCGGGGCGCAACCTTTAGTACTAAAGAGTACGTTATACTTAGGGCTGTTCGTTTTCAGGTTTTACATTTTAACAAGAAAGTGTTTTATGCCGGGATACACCAACATTGCAATGATGCCATATCCGTCATGGAAATGACGCCAGTACGCCTTTGCTGAAGCGACCCGCCAGCAGGACGTCGCTCGCCAAATACACCCACAAGACAGCCGCCGACCCGCAAATCATGCTCAGCTGCAGATTTCACTCCACATTTCACTTTCGTGTTTTACCGATCCCTTTGACAGAGGAATCAACCACAGTTTTTTATCAGAGTGATGCAAGAATCCTTGTTTGACGCAGTTTGGCGCATTTGGCACAGGAGCGGCATCACTGATAATGCGTGCATAGTCCAAGTGTGCAAACACCGAGGTTCACAAGAAAATCAAAGCAAACTGTATTCGGCAGCGTCAAAACATCCGCCACCCTACGATATACCGGTCCAGCACAAACCGACAGCAACTCACTGGTGGTGTTTGCGCGCACGATGTCGCTGTAGAGGCCGTCCCCAAAGGCGTTGCGGGAGAGCACCTGGAACTCGTAGGAGGACTCAGGCTGCAGGTTGTGGATGGTGAGCGTGATGGCGTTGTCGGGGTACACCCGAATGGTGCGCCACTCCGCGTCCCCCTGACCAACCAGCCGGTACCTGCAGTGCCACCATTGGGCCAGCCCGTTAGGCGCGACACTTCGTCAACACTTCTTCAACCTCACCCCCATTACCGTGATCACTGCCACCGCATTCATCTGGCACAGCAAGCTATAGGCATTATGGCTTATCTAACATCGCCAGACCTCATTAAAAATCTCTCTCTCTCTCTCTCTCTCTCTCTCTCTCTCTCTCTCTCTCTCTCTCTCTCTCTCTCTCTCTCTCTCTCTCTCTCTCTCTCTCTCTCTCTCTCTCTCTCTCTCTCTCTCTCTCTCGCTCCCTCCCTCCCTCCCTCCCTCCCTCCCTCCCTCCCTCCCTCCCTCCTGCAACACACATCTGTGATCAGAAATGATTGCTGCATCCCGCTGCTCGAGTTTCCACCGGCCTCTTCATCACCACAAGTGCCCAGCTATGCGTGCACGCATGTAGCCAAGCCTCTCCTTGCTTCAGTACATTGCTGCCCCATATACGACACCTTGGCACGAAGGCCCGAAAGCAGGCAGGGGTGGCCACCCACCAGAGGACGTAGGTCTGCGGGTGTCCTCCATCGTAGCCGGGCAGCCAGGAGACGGTGGCCGCAAAGGCGCTCGTATTCACCGACACGTTGGTGGGCGCATGCGGTGTGGTGCCTGCAAAGGGGGGACACGTGTGTTGCCTGTTACGCAGCTGTACATAGAAGCGGGGCAAAATCACACATTCCCGAATCATATACAGTGAACTGCTGGCGGCGAAGATATTTACTAGGCCCAGCAGATGAGTACGGCTAACAGTGCCGTTACTTATTGAACATCCAAGAATGCGCTGTACCCAAGTTTTTAAGGATGACACAAGCTATCCAGGGAGGTTACTAGCCATTTTTCAGTCAGCCTGTTGCTAAAGTACAGTAGCAGTATTTGTAATTTAACAGTGCGAGGGAAATTATGGCCACAAAATGCCAAGAACTGATGTGTGATCTTTTTGTGTTTATGTTCACTAAAATATTTCAGGGTTCGTACAGGCTTGAAAAGCAAAAATTCAAGGGTTTTCAAGGACTTTCAAGGACCAGAAAACACATTTTCAAGGTCCCCATCTAACGTTTTATATGGGATTATTTATAACTTTTCCAACACAATGCAAAGTTTTTTATTGCAAAATACCTAAGCACATTAGTGCACATTTAGACAGGCGCTAACGGGTTCATGAATGCTCCCCCAACTTTAGTTTTTATTTCATGGCTGGTATTTAGAGGTTTTTCTTTTTCTGTTTGCTGAGGCTGTTTGATATCAAAACTTAGTTAATGTTGCCTGCTTTGTCAGCAAGAGTATCAGCTGAAATTAACTCAGCAAGTGTTGCTGCAAGGCAGGATGAACAATGTACACGTCCACCATTTGCAAGTAAAAGCAAACGCGGATAGAGCGTATGAGGCACAGCGAACATGCAAGGAGCGAGCGTCCACAGACTAGATGGAAGATGCAAGATAGAGAACAGAAGCTGGCTTTCACTGCATTGTATTGTGACATGGATTAGATTGACAAGTGCCTGGTCCCAATGTTGCCTTGTAATAATGAAAATCCACCAAACTTGTAATTTCACGCAATACACTGAAACTTGATTGTTACAATGTTTCTTTACATTTGTTAGCACCTGAAATCCACGACAAACACTTCAAATTCTTGTGAAAAGACAAGGCCATTGATTCTCTCCGGAAAAAATCAAGGGTTTTCAAGGACCATTTAAAAATTCCAGGACTTTCCAGGCCTTGAAATTGACACTTCTAAATTCAAGGGTTTTCAAGGTTTTCAAGGACCTGTGCGAACCCTGTATTTGTGCTACAACTGTTATGCGTGCAAATTGCTTACTATGTGGGTTTATACAGCCATTGATATAAAAGGTGAAGTCGATCTGAAAGTCCTAAAAGTTGACCTAAAACGTGCTGAAGTACAAAATGCTTCCTCGACTCTAACGTGCACCCTTTTTTTGAGAAAACAGGCTAGAAAATCTCACATGCATTCGAATAGAGAAGTACAAGCTGAAACGTGCAGTCGCAACAGCCCCACATTTCCAGCGCAGAGCAACGAGGGCTGACTAGCGCGTAGGCAGGCAGAGCGACGCCAATGTACAAGAGCAGTGTACAAGGCACAAGAGCACGCACTCTCGACGAGCAGCAGGGTGCTGGTGACGAGGGTGGCGACGTCGTTCTGCAGCACGCACTCGTAGCGGCCGTGGTCCTCCTTCTGCAGGCTCCGGATGGACAGCTTGCCCTTGCTCACGCTGTGACGGTTCTTGGGCAGCTTCTTGCCGTCCGCCTGGGAGGCAGCGCAGCAGAGGGGAGGGAAAGAAAGTTTTTACACATGTCCCGCCACTGCTTTCACTCCGGTCAAACCTGTCGTGAGATTTACTGATGCACCCTAACACGTGCGTAAGCGACACTAATTCGTGACACAACAGAGCTTAACCACAATCGGGGGTGACGGAGGGGAGGGGGTGGACGCTCTTCTGCCTCCCGCTTAATTAACCGACTCACCCTCCTCCACGAGATGCTGGGCGGCGGGTGGCCCTTTCCCTCGCAGGGCATGGTCACCTCTGTGTTCCTCGGCTGCTGGTACAGCTCCTTGGGCTTCACCGAGAACATCGGGGGCTCTGCAGGGGGGAACACAACAGAACACTGCGCCTCCCCTCTTCTTCTCGAAACGTGCCAAGACTGCCATCGGCTTCTTTGTCTGCCCAATGGCTGCTGTACTTCCACACAATAGGCAAAAGAACAACAACTATAAAAAACTATGTACCGTCCAGTCAACTTGTAACAATATTCAATTGCCAAAGAAAATCCATTGCTATAGCCAATAACTGTTATAAGTGGGTAACCCGGGCTGACAAGAAAGCCTGGGTGACCTGAGAAGCATTTCTCGGAATTGAATTCATGGGCCTGGCCATTAATATTTCCGACATGAAGTGTAGAAAAGCGCATTAAAAAGAATGTCCCGAGCCTATTTCCACGCGCTTCTTGATGTTACTTGCACCCACTGTTTTAAAAACATGTTTTCCTACGTCTGAAAGACACTGAACTGTAATTGTAATGCCATCTCATGTACTGCATCAGCATTTTATATTTTGCGGCATTACATACCAAAGATACGATAACAAGGAATGCTGGGGAAGGGATTAATTCGGACAGCCTGCAGCTCTGCAACTCTGTCTCTGTGCACGTGTTTTACATGCTGCACCCATCGAAATGCAGCTGCCATGGTCAGAAATCAAACTCGCCTGCTAGAGAAACACCACCGTTCAGAAACCACTCCAGGTAAAACATTTTAATTCATGTACATGCTCGTGGGTCAAAATGTGGCACCAAAAACTTCGGCATGCCAACTTGTGGCTGAGACAACCATGACGTTGCCACGAATCTCATCATCAAAGGTGATGGTGTCTTTGATGTAGGAATACGAACTATTATTACACCAATGTGACGTGTACTGAAGACGGTGGAAGCTAAAGTACGTGCACTACCTAACACTAAATTTTGGCTTTCAATCCATGACGTGCTGTACAGACTAATTGCTCCGTCTGATTGCTTGCTACGAAGACACTCAACCAAATCATCATCGTCGTCCCCATCAACCTGGTTGTGTGCACTGCAGGACGAAGGCCTCTCCCAAAGATCTCCAGTCGTGTGTTAGCTAGGTTCACCCTTTCCCCCAAATTTTTGTAGCTCATCCCTCCATCAAGTCCTTGGCCCACCCCTATTGTGTTTACAAAATATAGTAAACAACGAAATATAATTAACAAATTTCCTTCAGTCTACAAGTCTAGGCCTTGTACCGCACAGACGGGTCCTCCATAGACTTAAAAATAAGTGACTGCCTGGGCTCGAGATGACAGGACCGGGCTACGTGTTATGGGCCCAGGTCGGGCTCAGGCTTCATATAGCAGGCTTAGGCTTCATAAAGCGGACTCAGGCAGGGCCCAGCCTTAAAATCAGGCCTGGTTCGATCCCGGGTTTCGGCACCAGAATGTCGCGGAAAGTGACGGGAGAAAAGAGTCAAGCAGCCGATCGCCCGATTCCTGGGGCAGAACACGAGCCACTGCCATGAGCGTGAGGAGCGAGCTATACCCGTGCCCCCATGCCCATGCGAGCCGCCTCTTTATTATCATCAACACAAGCAGTGCTTTAGCCCACATAGCATGCCGGATGGCCAGCAGCAGCTTGCATTTTCAGTGCATGCTCTAACCGGATTCAATCGATGTACTAGATGGCGCGGCACTAGGGCATTGTAATGAGCAGTTTATTTTACCACAGGAAGCCTACAAAAGTGAATGGTGCCATAGCTGTTCATCGTTATATCCAACATATTGCTATAAACAGTGTCGTTATAACGGACTCGACTGTACCCTCAAATTTAAACTTTTGACCACCTTGAACACTAGGTGAAGTTTCAAACTTCTACAAGAAAGCGCAAAATTACGGCAGAGACGACAGAACAACAAGCACATAATTTTGCGCTTTCCCGCAGAAGTACGCTGTGCCGAATAGTTTCATCTCACGGAAACTTGCGGAAACAGTGCACAGACGAGAAGAATGAGTAACAGCGGGACGCGGCTATATACAGTCGAACACGGATATATCAAACACGGGTATACCGAATTATTGTCTATATCGAACTCATAAATTATCCCCTTGAAAATTCTGTATAAAAGTATAGGAATTCGTACTTCTATATCGAACCGCATTTTTCGAGACATTGCTTATATCGAATGCCGCGCGAGCTGGAAGGTGCTCTTCGGCGGTCGCTGCACCCCCGATTGAGGTTGAGGAGGATATAGAGGAATGCGCGGGCATGACGAAGGCTGGCTCGCAAAACTAATCCCCCCTACCGGAACGAATTTGCGCTTGCCCAGTCGGGCCCCGCTACCGGCCGCCGTAGCGTTAGCGGACGGAGCCCGGTATGCTAAATCTCTCTAGGCACACAAGCCCGAACGCTCGGAAAATGTGACAGTGCGAGGTAGGGATGCCCCGAATGCGCACGTCCTTTTTTTTTTTTTTTTTGCGGCTGCGTACGTTCCCCGGCTTGCCGAAAACGAGTTTTGTTTTCTCTCTCTCTCTGGGTCTGTCTTCCCCCAATGTCGTCTCGGGAAAGGGAAGAGGGAACGAAGGCGCTGGTGGCCTCCTCCTTCTTTTGCATTTTGCTGCTGTTGCTGCTGTTTGGCGAGTTGTCCCGCACCTTTCGGAGATCACTGTTTCTCTCGGAGATGACCATCGCGAGCAGCTCGGAATTGTTACCTTCAAAGTTCTTGTGGTACGTGCGCGCTGTTCTTCTTTTGCGGGCGTGTTGTGCGTGGTGTGCGAAGGCGCAGCGTACTGCTGGAATTTTCTAGTTGTGCAGCCTCGAGAAGATCGAGACCAGCGTCTTTAATTTCATTTCCAGGACGAAGAAACAGGCGATTTTTTTTCATGGAAATAAAGTGTCCTGTTGCGTCCTGATTGCGGAATTAGTTGTCATTTTTGAATGCGACGATCGACAAGTGATCGTCCGCCATAGGTGAGGTCTCAGAGCCCATATTTTTTATATCAAATTTTTCATATATCGAACAATTTCGCGATCCCCTTGGAGTTCGATATATCCGTGTTCGACTGTATTGTCTTGTCCGGGCGCTCTTTTCGCGAGCTTGCAATCAGTGAGGAGAAAACCCTGGCTCTGGCCACGGGCACTGACCGCGCACGAGCACCTCCATGACGGCGGAGGAGCCACCCGTGGAGTGTATGTTGAAGGGGGAGCAGAGGTAGCGGCCCTGGTGCTCGTAGGAGACCCGCTGGAAGAAGAGCGAGCCGTTGCTCAGGTTGACCACCCCGTTGAGGGCGGACGCCTCGAAGGGCCGGTTGTCCTTGAACCAGGTGACGAACTGGATGGCCGGGTTGGCCTGGATGTAGCAGCGCACCACCCCGGACAGGTTCAGCGGCATGTACTGGAAGGCCGGCGTGAAGTTCACCCGCGCTGGGTCTGCGAGGGAGGGGAGGACTGTCGTCACCCCCACCGCGTCCACCCACCCCCCAGAGGCACTCAACACGCACCGGTTGCGAAGTATCAAAAATTGAAGCCGTTCAACTGAACGTGAAAGCTGTTGGAAGTGCAGAGCAGTGATTCGCCATAATGGGCTGTGGCGCCGTTATCCGCTCACTGCTACCACCCATCACGCTCTTCGCCACCCTGTCTCACTCCTCTCTTGATGAATGGAACGGAGGTTTATCCAATGCAATTCAAATTTCCTGCCTTCGCAGAGCTTGTGCGCCCCCTGCCTAGAACAGTGCCAGCGGGAGCCCTGTTCTTTTTGTGCTTGCTTGTCCTCCCGCACGTGCTGGCATTGCACTCCCACTTTTTTTTTAAGTGCGAATGCACTTTATAAGCGACCCCAAACCATCCACCGCCAGGGGCCGGCGGCGGCGGCGGCGGCGTCCGCAGTGCTCCTCTATATTTAAAAAAGAAACAGCATCCGGCGCCAGGTTTCGATCCGCGGACTTTGCGGCCGCAGCGCGACGCTCTACCGACCAAGCCACGGACGCGACACTGATATCAGTGTTAGTGACGCGCCTTATATCTTTAACGCATTCAAACTACGTCGTCAGCGGCGTGCGTTGGCGACTCAGCGGCGTTATAGCGGCTTGATAACTGCGTGGTGTACACGTGATACTACAAACCCGATGGAAGAGATGGAAGAGAAGGCGGCGAGGCGGTGGGCTGCGGGGGCCGAGCGCAAGCGCCGCAAGCGGGCCGACAACCGTGCATTCGCACTTTCACATTCTCCCCCTCGGGGAAATGCGGGGGAATTTTTTTCGTTTACTATCGTGAAAACCACCCCAACGAGCATTCCTGACTAAATGAACACGGGCGCTGTATGTTTTGCCTCAAATGTACCTGCAGTTTTCTTTGCATTAAACAACAGGGAGATATATGAAAAGCGCCAGCGGTTCATGAGTTTCGAACGGTTATGACTATTTAAAGCACCTGATTTTCGAAGCCTCTGTAAGACGCCTGATTCCGCAGTCGAGGATTAAGTGTTACAGCGAGCTATGATGACAAGGCGAGCACCTAAAGTGCTCTGCACTTAAAAACCTGCTGGTGGAAAACAGGAGGGGCAAGCACGGAGCGAGTTGACTAGCCTGCCATCTGTCGACAGAAAGAGTGCTTGTGGCTGCTGCCGTAAGACATAAAGTTAAGTACGCATAATTTAGTGGTTCCTAATTAGAAAAGCAAGCTTGATTTTACTAAGCTGTGTTATTATTAAGTAAATGTTTAGCACTAAAGTTCTGTTCTTGTCCCCTAGCTGGCTGGCCCCTCGGCTTCTTGAACGAATCAAGGGTGCCCGTGCTGCCTGGATTGTCGACTGAAGAGCCCTCTCTTTCCGCGTCTCTCTCAACCCACTCACACTCGATGTTGAGGTAGGCGGTGGCGGACTCGGGGGCGCCGATGCCGTTGGAGATCTCGCAGGTGTAGAAGCCCGAGTCGTCGGCTGCCGTGGGGTTGATGAAGAGGGTGCCGTCCTGGCGCACCAGGGTGCGCGTCTGCAGCCACGTCAGCTTGGAGATCTCCACCCCGTTGTAGAACCAGCGGTGGGTGATGTTGGAGGGCAGCGCGCGCGCCTCGCACACAAACTCGGCAAAGTTGCCCTCCAGCTTGGTCAGGTTCTGCGGAGGGGTCGTGATCACCGCAGGGCCTGCAAGCACAGCGGGGGTTGTTTGAGCCGAGACTTTTCACCTTCGTGAAGCGCTGTATTTCGTCAGACGCAAAACACACGAGCCCCTGTTCTCGGCCACTGTTGCTACTCTCCCGATCTTCATCTTACCACCTCAGAGACATGTGCAAAAAGCATGGCAAAAAGCAGGGAGGTGTGGGTAACATTGTCCTGCCACTTTTCGAAACGAAATGGAGCTTATATTTACACAGCTGGGAAGGATGGTTTCGAGCCTCAATTGCATGCCGACCATGCAGTGGCCCGTTGATAAGCGACACTGTGGTCCACCTAGCCTGGTAGTTCCTGGTTAAGTACATGGCACCATCCAGCGACTAGTTGGAGGACTAGGTGTAGCGCTCCCATTGTGAAGTGGACGACTCAGTTGTAATCGGATAAATACAGGAGGCAATGGCACACCATGCAGACGGTTATGACATGCTCCAGCAGATTTGACTGCAACATTCTTCCATGGGTTGTGTGGCAAAGGTCAGTCTCCATGCCAAGTTCAGAGGCATGAGGAAAATTTCTTTGCCCCTAGCCAAATGTAGAACCTTCCAAAAAGGGCAAAGTGTAACTCTGACACAAGTACAGAACTACATCACAGCGCAACATCGAAGACGAAGGCGGCAGACTGTCAAAATAGTCGTGGCTGCAAAAGCATGGCCATTCTACTGATCGTAACAGTGCCAAATGCCACCAAAATAGATGTGGCTGAAAAGCTGCACACATCCAGGCCACTACAAGTGTTTACAGTTTTCCAACCCCAAGTCATTCACAAAAGTGTAGTAGCCACGTAGCAAAACCTTGCTTCCCTTATATTTTCTTGTTAGCAGTAAGCTCAGCTGTAAAAATTGCAAGTTGGGACAGGAGTGCCCATTCCATAATGCAGGTAGAGGATGTACTTGACAAGATGCACAGCCCAGCTTCAGCCCACCAAAGTGTCCAATTGAAAGGTCGTTGCTGTAGAGTAAAGGCGTTATCGGTCTGGTTCTCACACATAGCTTGGGGCTGAATCACAGCTTTCGCAAATATTTTCCTTTTCGCAAATATTTTTCTTTCCCCTACCATAGCGTACGAGAATAAAAGAAAATTGCAGAAACTTCTTCCCAGATGAGATTTATGCTCATTTAATGCTCATTTAAGCCACACCGCTATGTGCCTTACTTCATTAAACGAGCCATGAAGACAAAATACAATGCGCCTAGTACCAACAGCAGTGCGCATCATTACTTCTATGTTTACATGTATTTTCATAACTTTTGTTCTTGACCACACCATTCTCACTGCTGTAAAATAGATATGCATTACATTTAAGCACAAATAGCTTCTTCAGCAAGCTTGTAAGCCCTGCGTAATTAGTGTTTGCCAGCCTCAGCAAATCGCAGAGCTGCCACATATGACATCATGGGTCCTGTTGTGGGAAATGAGCTAGTCGTGGGTCACATGGCCATTCCCTTTTTTCCTAATTAAATAGCTTATTTGAGCGAAGTGTGCGTTAAAAGTGGCATCAGCATGATTCTAACGAGGCAATCTTTCGAATGAACAAAACTTTCATTTTGTCGGCATGGCCCCTTTAAATAAGCACCTAATAAGAGAGTCGGCCCAGCGCGGAAGAGGAGGAGGGCAGGGGAGGGGAGGCACCCACCGGCCACGATGACCTTGGCCAGGGCCGAGTCGCTGCCCTCGGAGTTTCGGGCCATGCAGGTGTAGTCGCCCACGTCCGTCTGGCGCAGGTTGGAGATGCGCAGCTCGGTCGGGTGGATCTGCACGTTGTTGCCCTCCTCCAGGGGAAGGTTGTCCTGCGTGCAACGGTCGAGACGCGAGAGACGTCACCACTGCTGACGAGAAGAGGGGGAGAGAGACCGTCTCCACCAGCAAAGAGGTGTCGGCCTGGGGCAAACCTTAGATTCGGACGAGGTAAGGACGGAGAAAAGACATGGGATGAAAGATGACGACGACCACGGGTAACGAGCAGAAACATAATCCACAAGTCCGTTTTCAGTGCATGCTTCAAGTCTCTGCTGCGACAGTTCCAAAGGCACACGTCCAGTGTCAAAGCTTTGGAAACAGTCCAATATCTGGGGAAAGCCACAAAATGCTAAAGAACTAGACGTGAGCTCAGAATGACACTATGTACGGCAAGTGGCTGCCAATGCATTTTAAGTAAAGGGTGCGCTAATATTTGAAACTTCTGAATATCAAAGCAAATGACACACTATTTCATTCAGCATCAAACCAAATACAGTCGAATCCCGCTACAACGAAATTGACGGGATGTGCGAAAAATTTCGTTGAAGCGAAAATTCGTTGAGGCGAAATCTGCCCCAACACACCACGGAAAGGCCAGAAAAATAGCCCCGTGCGTTTCCGCAACATTGGCAGCATAATACAATGTTTAGAAAAAGGAGTGACGCGCAATAACTCATGTTTATTCGGATAACAAACATACCAATGGTTATCTGTTTTTTCACCACCCAAAGAACGCGTTACGGAGGGGGGTGAAGATATGCAGGCGCAAAACGTATCGCTGTACAACAAGGCGTGTCCACCGAGATGATTACTTGCAGATAGCTGCTAGGCCGTGGGAAGCCCCCCTCTCGCTTGTGGCAGGAGCAGTGCCGTTATCTTATCCTCTGACAGGGCACGGCAGCTACTGGCCTTGGCAGGCAAGACGCGCGCGCTTGCATTTAACAGGACCGCGCGCTCGCGACTAAGATAGGATGACTAGGCTTCAAGACCAAACGCGCTAACATGATTTTCGCTCTTGGCTATGAAGAATGGTAGAAGGAAAACGGCAAGGACAGCTGCTCACAACGCATACATGACGGCACCGCGCTAGAAGTTCACTCTAACCGCGCCACGACCGCGCCAGCAGCGGAGCACATTCATGCAATTTCAACTGGATACGGATTGGCTGTAGCTCTGGCTCCGCCTTGGCGAAGCGGGCCTGCGCCTCGTGTAAAGACGGCCAGCCACATCGTTATCACCATCAAGCAATGGCGTGCGCCTATGAGTTATTTTTTGTTTTGTTTTGGGTGGCGGTGTGGTCGCAACGCGCATTTTCGGTGAAACTAAGCGTCCTGAATGTATAAAAAGTTACAGATAGCTGGCGCTATGCTTATTTTATTGTCAAATAATTGTTCAAACCCAGCCCAAATCATCGAAAATTTCGTTGAAGCGAAAGCAAGCCTGACAAATGGTTTGTTGTGGCGAGGACTTTGTTGCATTGACTTCTATGGCTAGCTGACGGGGAATTGGAAATATTTCGTTGAAGCGGAAATTTCGTTGAAGCGGCGTTCGTTGTAGCGGGGTTCGACTGTAGCGCGAACTGAAACTTTGCGTACCATTTTCAAATTATTTTGAGTTTGGTAACAAAAATGGACAACCGTTTCAGATCACAAATATGTGAAATTACGCAGTGCTGAAAACAAGAACTTCAGGCTTCCCGACAGCAGTGAAAGCCAATCAAAAAAGTAGTCCACAAAGACAATTGAGTAAAGTTGAGAATGTAGACCCGGCTCACCCTCGGTGCTTTGTGACATGCTCTCAAACATCACAAAAAATAGATGAAAACCGGAGAGGGAGATGTCAGCTTTAATTATTCCCTTCTCTGTAATCCAGGCATCACTGGCAGTCAAACTGGCAGTCAAACAAAAAGCTATTCATCCATTAGTGTCCCTTCCCAGGTACTAATAATATTGGAGGATATGGTGGCAGGTATAGTATATAGTAAGACGGCATGCCTACCTTGTACCATATGATGGTCGGGGGCGGGGTGCCCTCAGCCTCACAGGGGAGCACCACTGACTCGCCCACCTTCACATAGATGATCTGCTCCGGCTTGGACTTGAAGTGCGGGGGCGCTGCAGCACGGTAAGCAAGGCACGCGCGTCACTCCACTACACTGGCCGTTTCCATCACCACACTGGCACCGGCAGAAGCAGCACGCTTCACCACAACTAGGGCAGAGCCGACAAACGCTGCAGGCTGCGCATTCTGCTACACGCTTACCCTTAGCAAGAAGTAGCGGCGATCAGAGCTTGTTTATTTTTAGGCTTGTGCAAATAGTAACATTTTAGCTCGAAGCGGATTCAAAGCGAATAGTCCTTTGGGTCAAATACTTTCGAAGCGAATTCGAATAGTTATCAGGTGTCCGAAGAACAAAACTGAATAGTTTGAAGTTGTTCTATGCCAAAATTCTTTATTTCTAAGGTTACAAGAATCCTGTGATAACATATCTTAACCAGTAAAAAAAAATTATGTGTATAGACTAGATGTAGAAGAATGTGCTCCCTGCTACACAGATAACAACCTAAAACACATACATGCATAAAACATCACAGATAATCCTTTGGTAACATATTTCAAGTAGCAAAATAATGGCATAAAGACTAGCAGCTCCACATGCAGTGAAGAAGGCACTCCCTTCTACTAGGTACAAGTGTGATCAACACCTGCTCACTGCACACATGCCACACGGTAACCAAACAAATTGTTTTGTTACCGTTTCATTGTTTGAAACAATGAAACAGGACCCTTGACCACCTTGACAAATGTGCGCGCGTAAGATGGCTACGACAGCGCTCTGAATGTGGCTTATCTTGTCTTGGCTCCACATGTAGTCAAGATGTAGGCCTGATGTCAATGATACTGCAGCTTGCCTAACGCAACCGAAACTCCTGATAGTACCTGAAAGCAGTTTTGATATTCGTTCAACATGAATACTTCGAAATTTCGGAAATTTTAAATTCGGGTCGAAGCACATTCGAATACTGTAATATTCGTTCAAATACTTGAAGCGCTTGAATATTCGCACAAGCCTATTTATTACCTGTAGTTGCCATGCCAAGAAATTTAGGATTGGCAGACGATTTCTCAAAGAGCACCAGCACAGCTGCAATGTCCATAGCTACTGCCACGGCCGCTGGATGAGAGGCGCACTGACGTGCGGCCTGCCGTGTGCTCCCAAACCGGCGTGAGGGTGCCTAGTACCCATCGCTGCCGCGGCGGCGCCACCGTTCCGGGACTGGTTGCGGTGAGCGCAGCCCGCGAGACGCCGGCTTTTGGGCCGCTTATTTCGAAGTGTGGGCTTATCATCGGCGTTCCACGCTCCGCATAAGGCATTTACCAGCACTAATGTTACGCCTGTTAAAAGACAAACACGATTAGCGGCGGCCGAGCTTAATTTGGTCAAGGTGGAAGTTAAATTCCGTTCACAGCAGCAGCATTACGCGTTGATAGTGTGCCTTCTGTCTTGCATTGCTGTGTCGTTGCGTCTCACGTCGGCCGGCATGCTCTTTGTGACCTCACGCACGGCGGAGATTTACGTTTTGTCTGCAATCTGCGACTGCAGAGAATATATTAAAATTCCCGACAAGCAGAAACAATGTTTTTGTGACGGCGCTTGTTATTTATGAGTGCCAACACTTCTCAATGTTTAAGACGTAACCAACTTTTATGTAGGGTTTTCCTCGTGCACTAAATAAAACACCCCAATTCGTATTAATCTCACGGCACATATGACTTGATTACACGTTATTTAGTTATGAAGTAATACTAATATCATGTCGGCCCTTTTTTATTTGATAATATATATATATACAGTTGAATGAAAAGCGATTCCAGTTTCTACCTGATATTTTTACTTCTTCCCTGTAGCCTCTAAAAAAATTAAGGAGAGCAGATGGGATTTCCGGGTCGACAAAAAACTTAAAAAAAAATATTTGGCGAGCTTGGCAAGCTAAATTTTTGCCCGGACACGAAAGAAAAAAGCGAAATTGTACAGAAATTCCAAAAATTGCCTAATAATGCGTAAGCATTCGAACACCGCTTTTCCACTTCACGTTTTCTTGTTTTCTTTGCTATTTTAAACCAACAATTGTACATCTTGAATATCATAATTATTAATTGTTCTAACTGCGTGAATTACACATTATTTGTGCAGATACAAGGCATTGCACTTGTTGCATTACGTAGAGATTATGCTAGGGTACTCAAAAAAGAAAGCTGACGTAATAATAACGTATGTGAAAATTTTCTTACGCTACGAAAATTAATTCGAATTGAAGCACAGTATGTTCACAGATCAAAACTAGCGCAACGTCTTTAGAGCGCGCTAATTTGAGCGCATACTAGTGCTGCTCCAGGAGCCCGGCCGTTAGCTTCTGGGATAAATGCGTATGGGTTTAAATCGGCGGTGAAATAACGGAGGATATAGCGCTTGTTCTCATCGCAAAGTTTGAAAAATGCTTAGCAACGTGGACCGCGTACGCACTGTTTCTTGAACACAGCACGGTGCATTTATTTTTCTTTCTATACAACCTCGAGCTGTAATCAAGTTTTCATAGCGCGTTTAAAGGCATTGTCGTGCCTGCGAAAATAAAACAACCCAAATCTCTATGCGCGGCAAGACATGATCGGGCCAGTATAAGAGTATCAAAAAAAAAAAAAGACACGCATAGCAAAATGTCTAGTCTTTTCAAATCCTTTTTCGACCATCCTATCGCCTGTCCTCGTTTTATGAGGTGCGCATTCCGCCCGGCCAACATGTTTTTGCAAAGAAGTGTCTTTAGGCAAGCTTTAATCCGTCGCCGGCAAATATTCATCGCTCTCCCGTGTGTCGACACCGCGTTTCCCGAGAAAAGGTGACATTTTTGAAATTTCGGACGAATAAAGTCCCACCAAATACCTGCCGCTTGAACTGTAACTAATGAACTTGCGGCTTTAAACTGTGCAACGCGGTTTACGTGCTGTGTGTGAGACGCTTTGTACAAAGTTAACCGGTGGTTATTATCTTTTTGTTGAATATTATCTTTTTTTAACAATGTTGTCGAATATGGAGCATCTTTATAGATTTGTTAGATTTAAAATGTATTGCCTATATCTCATTCAAGAATTATTTTAGCTTCTGGCTGCTTCAGTCACGGCCGGGCGGCTGGATCGAGCGACAGACTGGCACACTTACATACATACGGACAGACAGTTTTCGCGGTTGAGTAGCCCAGGAAGGACAACCACATCTTTAAAACCCGTGCGCTGGCTGTCTCTCTCAGTCGGTGCAAGCGCTCGCCTACGGGGACCGCCCCGCTCCGTCCCGAAACCAGTCCCCGAACGCTAGCGCCGCGAGGGAGTCGAGCGGCGGCAAACGTAACCACCGCCACTCACGCCCTCGCCCGTTGAAATCCGGGCGACGCGGCAGGCCGCACCTTGCGTGCGCTCTCATCCAGCGGCCGTGCTACTGCACACCACTTACAGAGGCCAAGCAACACTTTTTAAAGAAATCGCGAAAGTTGTCTGGTGTCTTGAAGCAACAATGTAGCAATTTACAGTTGCGTGAATTTATGTCTCAGTGATCAAAAGTATACACCTCTTTTTCTTCGCCGGTCGCCTTACCTGAGTACTGTTCGTTTCAGACGGCTAAGGAAATGCGGACCTCCGATCCAGCCTTTTGACTTGGGCTTTCTGTTGTCTGCGCAGTGCTTCACATCTCTAACCCTGTATCCCCATGTCACTGCCTGTCCTTGCCTCAAGCAATCCCATCTAAATCCTTCCCATTCAGAGCTTATACGAACACCTCACAACCAACGACCAGGCAAAATTGTTGTTTTTCAGTCAAGCACACACAGATCTCCCTCTGCTAAACCCTGAAATCCTTTGCTGATTATCTAAGGTAATCCACCGCGTAACTGGCAAGCCCGTTATGAATCAACATAATAAAAATAAAAGGGGTGCACTAATGGGAACCATGCCATTGGTCAGCTTTGGACTCCCACACGATCTTGTAGAACACAGTTAACGAGACAGCTAGCTATTTCATAAGGCAGACGAACACGGCAGGAAAAGAAGAAAAAATGTCTTCTGGTCGCAGTGCCATCGAGTCAGATAGGCTAACTTAAGAATTGCTTACATATTATGTGCACAACGTATAGGGCTCATACAATAAAACCTCTATGTAACGAAGTTCAATGTAATGAAACACCTGATGTATTGAACCACAGAATTCTTTTTAACTTCAAGTGTATACATATATATGCACACCATGTATTTTCACCCTCTGTGTAACGAAGTCCATTTCCTAAAATTTCAATTTAACGAAGTGTAATGGACAACTAGGCATGAAATTTTGGTTGTAGAAGTAGGTCTTGGGAGACACAAGCGCTGAAACAGGGTATCAATAAAACGTGAACAACACGGGCTGCCCAATGCCGCAGATGCAGCAAGCCATGGAGTTTGTGAGAGAAATCCTTGCCTACAAGCTCCTTGCCTACAAATGGCGAATGGCACCACCGCCGCTTTGCCCTTCGTTCAAGTTCGCTAAAGCTTGTTGGGTTCCATCATTCCAGCAAGTGCATGGCAAAGCCTTTGTGGGTCTTTATGAGCCTTGTGCGCACGTTTTTTTCATGCCCGCATCCGTGATTGCCTGCCGGCGGCGGCTTCTGCCTCGGCCAGAAAGCAACTTGCGCTGCGCTCAGCGGTGGGAGAAGCCTGATGAGTCAGAGTGACGACTTTCGCCAATGCGGAAGCCCCCACCTTATGGCGGAAGCTTCGAAGTGGTCCGGGATGCCAGCTGGCCCTGCCAGAGACCACCATGGAGGATATTTGACGGGTGCTTTCGTAAGCGCAGTGTACGACGCTTTACAGTGCAAATTAAGCCCATATTATCAGCTTCTTTCCCGCATGAACAACTTCGTTTGCTTCTCGTGTTGCATTTCGGCGAATGGTTAGAAGTGGTCGCTGGAGCTTCCTGCATCGTGCAGGTGGTCTCCACAAGCTGCATCAGCGTACCCGTGGCTTGCGAGGCGCGTTTTTGCGTGCAGAAAAAACTCCATGTGGTTCACGCTAACGCCCACGTAGATGAGTAAGCTCCAGCAAAAACAGAAACAGTGCGCCAGTCGTGTATATGCACCACGTTTTCGTTTGCAGGAACCGCTCCATGCGGTTAACACTTCATTTTAACCGTAAATTTATATGTAGCGAAACTTCAATGTAACAAAGTAAATTGCAAATTTTACTGGCTTCATTACATCAAGGTTTGACTGCATTTGGCTAAACCACTCCCCAGTCACTATTATGCATTTGATTTCCACATTTGAGAAGCATTTCTGTGTCCCTGTAAGTCAATCCTCCCATACATCATAGTGACAAGCAATTTTATGCTTTGAACACACACACGTGGCCAAGAGGGACACCAATAACTCTAGCAGCACAATTATGGGTGAAAACTTCAATGGAGAAGCTGCTGCTTATTTTTTCTAAAATCCGAACGTAGTTGTTGTAATCTAAAATCAGCATAACAGTAACCCCCGCTTGTCATTGTGGAAAGAATAAAAAAACAGGTGCTGGGCCAAGCGAGGCTTTCCATCAGAATCTGCCTTGCCACCACTCAACAAAGGGGCGAGTTAATGACAAAGCAGCAGGGACCGCACCGAGCACGTCGAGGTAGATCCAGGTGCCGTTGCGGATGGTCTCCCGGTTGAGGAAGAAGACCTTGCACTCGTACCAGCCCTTGTCAGTCTCCCGCACGCTGGTCAGGTTCAGCGACGACTGGCCCGACAGGGAGATGCGCTCCTTGTAGTCGTCGGCCGCGTGCGGGGGGTAGCCGTCGTACCTGCACGTCACGTGCACGCCACGTGGTGCACGATCCACTCAATTACCATTTTCGCAGACGCCAATGCCACTTCATTTAGACTGTCCATTAATCCAGAAACTGGGGCACTGTTGTAGGATTCAGTAATGCGTTAGAGACTTTTGGAACTCGATTGCTAGGCTGCCTCAGTATATGGACATTTCCTCGATCCTTGTCAAATCTGAGAAATAAGTCATCTACATGCATTCGATAACTGAATATTCGAATATATAGTTAGGTCATCAAAGGACCACAGGCTAGGGACACCCATAGCCGTCCGTGTAAGGCATACCTTTTAACAGCGAAGCTCTTATTAAGCAAGTCGTAATTTTTCGTGTCCGCGGTTAAAAATGCCAAGAAATTGTCGAGCACGTGCATGTGAGTGCGGGCCTCGCGGCGACCGCCCAGCAGTTTAAAAAACCAAGAAAATGCTGAGCACTCATGTGTGTGTGCCTTGTGGTGACCGTCCAGCGTTTCCGGCACACGTTTGTCAAGCCAAGCACACCCACTTAGAGAGATCGGCCAAAAATGGCCAAAAAAGATACTCCAGTGTTCGCCGTAATTGTGGCAACACTTGCTGGGAACAAGACGGACATGCCTCTCCAAGGTGATATCCAATGATTATCACTTTTAAAAAAAATGAAGGAAGCTCACACTTACACCAAAAATCATTCAGTAAAGGTAATTGTGGCAGCGAAGAAGCAAGGTGGCTGCAATCATGGACTTAAACCATCATGATGGTCGTGACTGCTGCATACAGCTTCACTACCTTCAAGTCTTACGTGTTAGTGTGAGCTTCCTTCATTTTTTTTTAGTAGCCCTATGGTGAGTAGCCATACAGTGTAAGGCATGCAGTAGGAGATGCTACAGTTCTATGACCACGCACCACACCACCAAGCCACGCCAGATGGTGCCCACCAACCATACCAACACCAACAAGTAATGATGTTACATGGCGTCACACGACATGGTGACAACCTACCAACACCGACCTCTGTCCTCGCTTGCAGAACAACAATGAAACATAAATTTAACGATGACTGCACACCTTGTGCCACACTATGTTATCTTGGTTAGGTTGTTGCAGTGTTTTTGGCATATGAAGAGACCAAATAAGATAAAAACACTTTCTGAAAGATGATACAGGGCCCTTCGAATGCCAAACGCTAGAAAACATCTAAATAGTACCTAAGCAGCCACCGCACATCCGTTGGATATCCAGTATATGCTAGTTTGTCTGTAGTGTACATGTGCAAAAATTTCAATCAGAAGAAAATATTCTAGAACAAATTAATAACAGATGGATGAATCACAAGACACAGGTCAATATGGTTACTTACAAAAGGTTTTAAAAAGCTAGGTTGAAGGTACCAGTAAATTTTCGCATACCTTTGCTAAAAATCGAGGCACGATAGCCCTCGGATGTCCAAAAATGGACATCCACTGCCAATTCATCCTACGATACCCATCATACATCTGCAGATCCACATTTAACCATAGGCACGCAGTGGTGCCGTTCCTTGGTGTCAATCATTCAATTTTTGCCTGCGCTTTTATCCACACAGCCACAGAAGTCCATGTGAGCTTATTAAGTGAGGTATGAGAAATACTGGCATTTCTACGTCGCGTGCCATCGCAAAATCTCCCCAACATTTACTTCGCCTGTTGCACACAGCCCCACTTGCACAAGTTGCTTGATTTCAGTACCTTGTAGAGCAACCTCATTTCCCCCAGAAAACCCAGACAACAACAGTGCCATTTGAAAAAATGAGCCAACAGTCCCCAACATTTTTTGACCTGGAAGGCTGCTTCAGAGGCCTATTGTCCCATAGGTCAATGAAAAGAAAAGAAAATGTCGCTCAAAAACTCCTCTATACTCTGTGAACTCACGAAATACCTGTGCTCATATTTTGTTTATTTTATTCATTGTTCTCATCATTCCACAAACTACAAAAACATTCATAGTGCACACGAAACTAATTTTGCAAGTTAAAAATGTATCCTGTCATGCGTTTTATGCTCACAAAAGTTGAACCAATTCATGTAAAAGGAAATTTCTTTGTCACCATTAATATGCCTAACATGCATAAGAAACCGAAGGCATTCCTGCTGATTATGTAATGAACCTCAATGGTGATATATGGTTTGCCAATCACTCACTAACGCGGTTTACCCATAATAAATTTATGACCATTCCATTCCATTTGCAGAACCACTTTCACTAAAAAGATTCCGGCACTCAAAGATGCCGGCACTCAAGGCCTGAAATGAGATGTGTGGTAACTCACTTCCGTTTATTTTCTCTACAAAATTTAGTACCACGTGCAGTAATGTACAGTTCAGAGCGTTTGGCCAAAAAACAAGTCGGAAAACATAACGATCTGACATATTACGGAGAGGTGTAAAACATAGAAAAGTAACAAAAAAAGCTCAAACCAGTGTTTTGACTTCTATTTTTCACTCAAGTACTGTTACAAGCTTCGTGATGTATTTTTAGCGAGTGCTTCAGGGCTGCATTTGGGGAATTTATTTGGCACACTGACTGCCAGTTCAGCAAAAGTGGGTGTCCATATGGTAATTTCTGCTTTCAAAGTGAATAATTTACAATTTTTAATAGGAAAACTAAAATTTACAATTTGCTGGGTAAGCTTGAGTAACTAGCCCGTAGAAGAATAAAAGGCTCAAGGTTTGCAAACTTTTAAGTGCGAATGCACTTCTTAAGCGACCCTGAATCACGCGTCCACCGCCGTCCGTCCATCCGCACCACATACCCACTTAGGGCGATTGGCCAAGAAGAGTTCCTAATTTCTTTAGCACATACCCACTTAGGGCGATTGGCCAAGAAGAATTCTTTCTTAGCACATACCCACTTAGGGCGATTGGCCAAGAATCGGGCGTGAGAAGGGCCAACGTTACTAGAATAAACTCAGTTTGAAAGCTCCGCCGGAGAGGCGGGCCGCGTGGCGGGCGCGAGAACTAGTGGCGCTGTAGTCGAGTCTTGCCCTACTCTCGGCGCGTCGTCTGCTACTGCGGTGAGCCGCCGCAGCAGCCGTCCGCGGCGGGCCGCCGCCCCGACGTACCGCGGTGGCTTTCTAGTACTGCTATTGCTAAATTTAAACATATATCATCTTCCCGGTCGACAAGCTTAAACATCTTCATCCTTCGAGTCGACGTTACCGCATCCCATTTGTGCACTGTTTGAGTAGATATGCATACGATCGTCTGTATGCGCATGGACTTGCATGCGTTGCTCATTGGCTGGCTAAGAATCGACGGTGGGCCTATATTTGAGCCGTGTAGATTGCGTTTAACTTCCATATACGGGAGTTTCTTGGCGAGTGAGCATTTTCAGCGTAGCTTCGATAAGTACCGAGCTGTCTTATCTCGACGAAAAATGACCCAACACGTTTGTAAAAGCCGCGCCTTTGTGCCTGTGCAGCAACACGACAGTTTTTGTGAATCTCGTCAGTGCGAGGTTCCGTTAACCAGCTTCCGATGTAGAGTTCTTATGCTCAACTTTTATATGCGCCAGGCTCGTCTCAACTCCTCCGGCCTCAGCGCTGTTTGTGGTGCATACGAGACATTAGATCACCGAAGATGAAAGTTCGCCTACAGTTCTGACGCTCAGTTCATCTCTCGCAGATGCACTCGACTTTTGCGAAATCACGTTAAAGCTTTAATCCACAATTTAAATGTGCGGATTCTACGCCTAAGTTCATAAGGATCTTTGACCGCCTTTTTGATGTTTTGAACTCAAGAAATCCCTCCACCTGATCGTACAAGGCACCTCGGCGAAAGGCGAATGAGGACTCAATGAGGACTTTTTTAAAGGCTGAATTGTACATAACAGGACTCCAGGATGCACAAGGAAAATCAGCTATTGAGGGCCTCAAGAAAACCGTATTTTTAGGACTCCCCATACGTATGAACAGTGTCATGGCAACTTTTGACAGGGTTGTGGAAACAGGGAAGCTGCAGAATTTGCTCACGCACAAGATGTCTCATAACCACCTGAAAGCATTTTTTGGTTGCGTAAAAGGAAAGGGGTGTCAAAAAACAACAACCCTACTACCTACCAAAGGAGCTGCATAAGGCAGTTGTTTAAGCAATTTCATATTAGCCGTACGCGATTAAATGATCGAATACGCATTCGAGGGCGTAATGCGTATTCGCTTGAAACATTCCAAAAGTCAGGTACTCGGTGGAAGCAACAAAGTGGTGTATGATTTTTATTCACCCGGAATTAATTCGAAAGGCTGTAGAAGGTGAGACCAGCCCGGCGCACATAAAAATTCAGCACAGGAACTCTACACCAAAAGCTGGTTAACGGGACCTCCCACTGATGAGGTTCACAAAAACTGTCGTACTGCTTTGCGGGCCGGAACGACCACCCTCACGTGTTTTGCCTGCAGCCAGGCAAAACAGGTGTTGTTTTGCCTTGCGAGCGTCGGCGTCAATAGCGGGCGCCTCCTTCACTCCAGATGGTTTTCATTAAGATCGTCGGTGCAAGTGCGCGTGCTTTGCAGCGACCAACATTACTAGTAACGTTGGCAGCGAGTGTGTACGCTTTGCTCGTCGGCCATTTTTGGAACTGTTTTCGGCCATGCGAAGGAGCTTGCTCGAAGACACGTACGTCATGTACAAAGCGTAGTGAGGAGCAAGAGATTCATCCACGGTTCGGCATGCCGACTTGCTTTGCGCCGGGGTGCAAGAGCGGCTACCGCAACGGCTACTCCACTTCACGCCACTTCTTCGGGCCACCAAAGGACCCTACGGAATTCAAAAGGTGGGAGCAAGCTTTACATCGCAATGATAAAAAGCTAACTGCGAAGTGCAAAGTCTGTGACATTCATTTTGAAGATGACGACATTGTAAAGCACTACCGTCATGTTGTTGCCGGACAAGAAATTTTGATAGCACGCGGAAAGTGGGAGCTCGCGCCCGGTGCCATTCCACGTTTGTTCCCAGCACTTCCACCCCATATATCGAAGCCGAAACTTTCGGGATCAAGGCGCAAATCACGCCAAAAACGCACGATGTCCCGCAAAAGTCCAGTGCCTAGTTCTTCGGCGGAGGAGCCGCCGGAAGTAGAACAGCAAGAAGAAAGGCAAGCGATTATTAGCAACGCTGCCGTGACTCAGAGTTGCCCTGGCCTCACACTGACAATTGATAAATTGTCAACTGTCATGCTGCCTTCAAAGCAGTGGATTTTCGAGAGTTTTTACGACGAGGCAACGAACAAAAGGTGTGGAATATTTTACACTCGCCGGCTCGTGAATAAAATAAAATATAAAATATAATATAAATTAAAATAAATATAAAGTCACTATCTTACAAACGTGCTGGGTCGTTTTTGGTCGAGATAAGACAGCTCAGTAGTTATCGGAACTACGCTGAAAATGCTCACTCGCTAAGAAACTCCCGTATATGGAAGTTACACGCAATCTACACAGCTCAAATATAGGCCCACCGTCAAATCAGCCAACCAATGAGCAACGCACGCAAGTCACTGCATACAGACGACCGTATGCATATCTACGTAAACCGTGCGCAAATGTGATGCGGGGTGTCAACTGGAAGGATGACTAATTTTGAAGTTTGTCGACTGAAAGTATGATAAATGTTTATGTTTGGCCATAGCACTACTAGAAAGCCGCCGCGAGCAACTCCGCGGCGGCCCACCGCGGCACGGCGGCACGCCGCCGCCGCCGCTGTAGCAGACGACGCCCCGAGAGTAGCGCAAGACTTGACTGCAGCGCCGCTAGTTCTCGCGACCGCCGTTTGGCCCACCCTCCTCCGCTGGCGGAGATGCGGAGCTCCGAAACTGAGTTTATTCTAGTAACGTTGAGAAGGGCTAATGCACCCGCTTAAAGGAGTACTGACACGAAATTTCAAAGCTGAGATCCGCTCTAGCAATCAAGTACAACGACAACACAAATAGGTGTCTGTGCATGGCACATACCCACGTGGGGGATTGGCCAGGAATCGGGCGTGAGAAGGGCTAATGCACCCGCTTAAAGGAGTACTGACACGAAATTTCAAAGCTGAGATCCGCTCTAGCAATCAAGTACAACGACAACACAAATAGGTGTCTGTGCATGGCACATACCCACGTGGGGGATTGGCCAGGAATCGGGCGTGAGAAGGGCTAATGCACCCGCTTAAAGGAGTACTGACACGAAATTTCAAAGCTGAGATCCGCTCTAGCAATCAAGTACAACGACAACACAAATAGGTGTCTGTGAATAAATGCATCTTTCTTTCTTTGTAGTTGTGTGTGTGTGTGTGATCTCTCTTTCGCAAACATTACCGAACCGCGCAAATTCAACTCCTGCATTCGCACTTTCACATTCTTCCCCTCGGGGAAATGCGGGGAAATTTTTTGCAAAAAGAAGGTTTACAAAATTTTTCAACAGCATAAAACAGGCGTACACAAGCTATACTTCAGCTTTTGGCGTCTTTATGATACTGTATTTAAAATCGGGCCAACTTTCATCTCATGTGTTGGCTTCGACCCCCGCTGTTTCCGTACTACTGCAACAAGGACAGATATTCTGACAAACTGTCTGCATGTGACTAACACAATGCATCTAAAAATACAATGTAAATGGCAGTTCTACACATGTTCCCGTCAGTTCCAGGAAAAAAACTCGGTAACCTAACATAAATATAATTTAATATAAACGTATAAAAATATAAACATTTAACATAAAAAAAGTATGAGAGAGAGAGAGAGAGAGAGAGAGAGAGAGAGAGAGAGAGAGAGAGAGAGAGAGAGAGAGAGAGAGAGAGAGAGAGAGAGACCACAATTGGCAGGAGTGCCTGGTAATAAACCTCCCCACAGTGCCAACACCTTCTTGAACAGAAAGCTTTATCTTCGTAACTTTTAGCCCGAAACTAGTCTCGTTTATGGCCTTTCCCATGTCCTATACAAAAAAGATTAACATTACGAATAAAAAGGAAGAACAACGCTTCCCATCACTTGACTAGAAAACCCCTATATCACTATGCAGCTGGGCTTTTTTATCTAGACAGTGTCAAGATGAGGCTAGCTTGAGCTCAAACACCTTATCAGCGTGCGAAAAGAGAAGCCCAGTGCCAAGGAGATAAGAAGTGCGCCCCGAAAGCACCTTATTTGCACGTCTCCAGCGCTTTGCAGAAAAGCCAGTGCCGCTAGCACGAAAAGCAGCTGCAGGTGCTGGTGCTGGTGCTGGTGCGGTATCGCACGCTCAAAGTGCGATACATCCAGAACCAAACTAGTTTAACTAGTTGTGGAGAATGTATTTCTCAGGCATGTTTAGTGGAGCACTTCTCATTTTTGGCGCGACATAGTTTCATTCATCTGAGCTTGTTAAAACAACTGTCACTTTTGTATTTTCAAAATTCAAAATATACTTCAAAAATATTTTGAAGCTTTCATACATAGTGAAACTGAAGTTGAATATCGTGTTAGTCACTTCGACTTTGATATTCGAAATTTTTGAATATTCGCACACCCCTAGAAATGGCTCTACAGAATAGCTACTCAGACAGCCAACTGGCCATAAAGTAAGTACGCAAACCAGACTACCGTGAACATAAAGCTGCAACTAAATAAAGCACATCAAACAGGCAAAATTTTACTCGTCTGTTCGTTCCTGAACAAAACGAGGCCATGTAATTTTAAGTTCATGCCTTTGTTTGTCGAAAATATTTGCTCACATAAGTACTGTATAAACCGGAATATAGGTCGAGTTTTTTTCCAAAAAAATCCGCACAAAAGTCACCCCTCGTCTTATATAGCGGTCATTGGCAGAATGTAAATCGTTGTCTGGCAACATTGTGCAAGCGTAGTCCGTCGCCAAACGCCATTCGTGTCGGACTGCTCTATCGCTCTATCAGGCCTTTATTGATTTCGCTTTTCTCTAGTTTTTCGTCTTTTACTCGTCTATTACGCGTGCGTGCGTGCGTACATTTCTGTACGTCTCTGTTCCGAGATGAGTGGCGGCAGTCGACGCCAGTTCACCGCGGCGTTTAAGCTGACGGCGATTGAGTCACCGAGTGGAATGGGAATATGGCGGCGTAACGCCAGTTAGGCGTTTCAGAGAAAAGTGTGCGGTACTGGCGGAGCCAGAAAGCTAAGCTGTGCGCGTGCAACCACCGAAACCGATCGTTCTGTGGACGTCAAGCGGTGCACCCCGAGTTGGAGAAAAAAGTGGCGGACTTCGACCGGGAACTTCACTCACGATCACTCCGGAGGCCATGCGCGGATCGGCTCCGCGAACTGTACAATGAGTGGATAGCCGGCGACAACAAAAAGACCTATACGGGCCGGTTGCGACTGTGTCAAGCTGGGTGTCCTTCTCTGGGCAGTCGCTGCCCGACGACATGGTTACACGAGCGTTCAGGAAGTGCTCCATCAACAACGCGCCTGATGGCATGGAAGATGACAGTGCGAAGCAGTCATCCTCGGACGACTCTGAGAGCTCGGACGAGTGACTTCGGGAGGCATAGTCAGTGGCAGTGACGGACGGGCGTCGAAAATAAATATAGACACTGTGAGTGCGCTTCTGTGCCGAATTATTTTTTTGTCAACTTTTCCCACCTCAAAGTAGGGGGTCGACCTATATACCGGGTCGACCTATAATCCGGTTTATACGGTATGTCTCGTGACAAGAGGGTACGAATGAGTAGAATGATTTTAAAAATTGGACTGACTTGTTCAGTAGCTACACAACACTCTCCTTCAGCGTGTCCCAATCACAATGCAATAGCATTCTCAGCTAAGCTTGAGTAGGCTACACTGCTTGTTAAACGGATTTCCCACACCTAACCTACATTTTTCAAATAGCGATTCTGAAGGTGACTCAAGATTTTGATGGTGTACAGCAAGCACCCTAAGCACCTGAACATGTGATGTCAACACCAGCAACCGCATGAGTTCTTCTCTAAGGCATGTGGACGCATACAGCTACAGGCAATAAGCGGCAGTGCGTCTGAGCAAAAGTTGAAATATTACGTCTAACTTCCTGGCCCATCTTTTCAAAGCATATGCGCCATCAGAGTGCTCTGTCTGTGAATGCTAGCACTATTTTCGTACTGAAATGCGGTTACAGCACTTCCTAAAGTTTACATAAACCTCCTTCCCTAAGTTGCCTTTCCCTCATCGCGTACTTACTTGCAGTGAAACGTGCTTTACAGGAATTTTTTTAGATCGGAAGGCGGATGAACAGATACTGCAGAAATATAACACTCATTGTCATACATTTCGCTCTGAGTAGAGCTCCATTGCTGTCCCCCTGGTAAGTAAAACACTAACCAGAGAGACGGAAGTTTATCCTTCCAAAAGTGTTTATCCTTTAAAAACCAATAGGATGAGCATCCCAAAGCTTGGAAATATTGCTTCCTGGCTGCTTCTGTCAGGTGCAACCAGGAAACTTTTTGCCCTATTCAGGTAATTGTATGCTGCAACTGAAGAGAGAGGGTTACTTGATTGCAATTATACCCAAAGTAGCTGGAGCTCCTGCATGTTTATGGGGGGAATAGAAAAGTGTCACCTAACAGGCCAGTGTGGCGGCCATCTCCTGAGGCATGCAGTGCCTTACTCTAAACCAAGGGCCAGCAACGTTTTGAGGTGGTCGGCCGAGTTGCATGAAGCCAACATGGCAGAAGGCCAAGTGGGAAATTGGGGACAATTATATTGGTCAATTATTGGTAATAAACTGACTTAGTGTGAAGACGGGGAACAATGCCAAGTCGAAGTGATCAATTCTTTGTTCTTGTTTCCCGTCTAACCCCATTTGAGGTCAAAACTGGCATGTCGGCCTTCAGATAGGAAGTGACAAGGGGAGGGGCGGGGGTTCTGATGGCGGGCTGGGGGCTGCACAATACTGCTCCACAGGTTGCCGTCCCCTGCTCTAAACTATCCTAACACTCTCGCTGAAGATCTGAACATGCAGTGCCAATATGTACACATTAGTGAGTGCACAGCAGATATGCAAAAACAAATGTGCAAAGAAAACACAGTTCGGGACATTCAAGGAAGGCACATGCCCTAATGCAGTGGTTCTCAGCCATGACTCAACCGGGGACCCCTTTCGGGCTTGCAAAATTGATGGGGGACCCCACGATGAAATACATGCCGATCGGTGTCATAGTGTCCACCAATTTGAACTTGTAGCTTACCACCCCCCCCCCCAACACACACACACACACACACACACAACGCGCACACACTTGCTCGATGCCCACCTTTTGTGCTTGACTTCTATGACGATGCGCGCCACAATGTTAAACAATGTGCTATTGAATCTAAAAGTCGTCTTAACACCTATATGCCGCCTTTTTTGTGTCTGTTTTTTTTTCTCATAGCTGGCATGTTGTGCAAAAAGCCGATGTTAAGTATGCGCTACCCGGAAAAACTAAACGTACATGTCACGCGGCGAAGCCACCTTTTGGCATTGCCAGCCAGTTCTAGCAAAATGGAGGAAAGAATGGCAGGGGGGAAAGTTTTGGATGAGGCTTCGCGGACCCCTCAAATGCTCTCGAGGAGCCCCTGGGGACCGCGGACCCCCGTATGAGAACCACTGCCCTAATGGATGAAATGTTTAGCCATGACGTGCACTTTGAACAAGGATCAAAAATTGTATATAAAAACTGCAGGACAATGGAAACCTGATTTTCCTATCAGAATTTTTCGGCAGAAAAACATGCTGACCTGCCCAGAATATTGATTAATCTTTCTAGCAAAATATCTGACTCCAAATTCCTCGCTTTTCCAAGTGCCTCACCAATGCTGGCAACACCCCTTTCTCGCCAACTGTAAGGGCAATGAGCAGCTGTTGTCAGTAGATACTACTAGTACTGTCATAATTGAGGGGGCTGCGGAACTAGGCATTTTAGCAATTGTGTCAGCACTGGCTTTATACAATAACTGAGCAAAAATATTTCACGACTGCATGCCCACAGTGTACTCCACTTACAATAATATGAGATCAGTCCACATGCCCTTCGATGTCCCTGTTTACTGTGCCTTGTGTTTAGTTGCTTCTTTACATGATCGAGTGCTTCTTGGTGTGTGGTACACTGCATGTCAATATGCATGGAAAAAAATATATATACACAATATGTGCGTGTGTGTGTGCGCGCACGCATGCGCATGCGTGCGTGCATGCGTGCAGGTGTGTGTGTGTGTGTGTCAGTGTACAGAAGAATATTTTTGTGTGAACAAGAACACACTTAGGATAACATATATAACATATCAGCCGGTATTTACCAAGATTTCTTTCTGCGGGTTAGCATATATGGCCTTACCTGCCACTGTTCTGCTTGCGCACTACCACTCACATTCACCTTAGTGAAACCGCTTTCATTTTTACACGGGAACGTATATGCTATAATCTTAAATATTCCCACCACAGTTGTATGAACCTCGGTGATAGTGCACAGCTTTCATGGCACAATACTGTACATAACTGAGCTGTCTTAAAGTGGGCTAGAAAATAAAAGGAATCAATAGGCAAAGAATAAAATAAACAATTATGCAAACAATACGTGAATAAACAGGTAAGGGGTACTAAGCCACGAGTGTGCCAGGGACCCCCTTCAGGTTTGCAAGAGTGACGTAGGACCTCACAATAAGCTACGTCCGTCCGTGTCATGATGTCAAACAACTGGCTCTAGCAGCTAAAAAAGTCACCAAAACACCTATTACTATAAGGCTGCCCATTGTGTGTCTGGCTTTGCCACACAGCTGGTGTGCTGTGCAAAAAGCCAACCTTAAAACATGTGCCACGCGGAGAAGCAAACGTAGAGAACATGCAGCAAAAGCCACATTTTTGCATTGCCGGCAAGATTTGGCAAAAAGGAAAACAGAATGGGTAGGGAGGGGCGGATTTTGGCAAGGGCTTCATGGCGCCTTGATATTCCTTCACGGATTCATAGAGGTTCCCGGACCTCCATTCGAGAACTACTGAATCACACAAACAGTGACGGTAGAGAGAAAGTATGCCCCTGTGAAATTCGGATTCCCTTTGCAAAGCAACGCTCTAATTTATTCATCAACTTTGGTGCCCGCAAACAGCTCATTGAAGGGTTACGAGATACATATAGATATAAGTGCAACATGTACAATGCAAATACGCCTCTGCAAAAGATAAGATCCCAGAGGCATGCCAAAACACACAAAGTAACAGGAAAGCGTGGGTCAGTTAGTACTTCACTAAACAAAATATTTACAGCGTGAAAAAAGAGGGGTGACTCGGACAATTGCTTGTTCATGTCACCTCCCTTCATCTGCCATTCTTTTTTTGCGCTGTGATTCAATAGTTCCACACGTATAGAGGTGCTATAACCCGATATTCTACAGATGTATGGGAGGCGTCTATGGGCTCTTAACCAGATGCCTTACAAATATTGATCACCGCCAGGACAGACATATCTGAAACGTCCGATGGATGTCAAGTGGTTACTGCTTGGTAGACAATAGAAATACATTTTTTTCTAATTTTTCTTTTTTTTTTGGGGGGGGGGGGGGGGTTGAACTCTTCACATCCTGAGAATTAAACTTCCCAGAATGCAGAAAAACATGCTGCTGGACAAGTTGGTACTCATCTGTGGAAAACATTACAGAATGAATGTAGACAAACAGACAAACACTAAGAGAGAAGACTGAGACTAAGAAGACCAAGAAGGGCTGCACCTGTCCTGTCGTTATCTCTTAGTCTTCATCTACTTTCACGCTGCAATGCATTTGCAGAATGCAGCGCCTCAGTCACCACAGGATGTCTCGTTGTTCAGTTTAGCGGCCTGCCGTTGGAGAGGAAGGAGGCGTGCACGCACCAGATGTAGATGGGTATCTTGTGGTCCTTCTTGTGCCACTGGACGAGGTAGGGCACGGGCATGCCGTCGGGGTACTCGAAGGGGCAGTGCAGGATCACGTCCTGCCCCAGCAGGGCCGTCATGTGCTCCGGCTCCGACAGGGGAAGCCCAGACGCACCTGCAGCAAGTGGGAGCAGCAGCAGCCGCCCAAAGTTTAGGATTGGTGTCGTGCTTAGGCCTAACTGGGCGCAACATACGCGGCCCTCAACGATGCAGGGTATCCAGAATGCAAAAGTACCCAAAGTTTAGGATTAGAGCAACACAGGCTTCGCCAATGTGAGAACTGTAGAATGGGAAAGAATCCAAAGTTTAGGATTAGCAAAAGCTTAGGCTTTGCGCAACACAGTTCATCAATAAGAAATGCAAAATGTGGAAGAATCCAAAGTTTTGGATTAGTGCAACACAGGACTTATTGATGTGAGGTGTGCAAAATGCAAAAGAATCCCAAAGTTCACGATTGGCATGAGTTGAGGCCAAGCAAAACGCACAACTCATGCGCTAAATCTAAATTTCCGCAACACAACTCACTAATGTCAAAAATACTCTGGCTAGAACAGCAGACGCAGCAAAACAACGTGCCATGTGAACACACAATGATGCCTCCCTAAAACATAACTTGGATGCGAACACTTATTTGCAGAAGTTTTGAATTTGTGTCTTAATTAAAAGAAAAATATCCCATCAGAGCTCGTAAGACTGCTCCTTTGCCCTGCCTAAGACGTCCGTGTGAAATAGTTTCTCATGGACCGACTAAGTTGCATTGTGGAGCTAGTAAGCCGGTGATTTAGGAGCAATTCTTTGCATCTACAATGAAAGCCAGGTGTAAATTCTTAGTGTTGCTCAACAGCATTCCAAATTTCATCTTTGCACCTATTGTGAAACCCTGCAAGATGCCCCATCACCGAAAGGTAACCTATACTTTAAGATTTCTTGTGATTTTTTTTTTTCCCACACACCTTCACATTTCCTTGTTTCTCACCAATGAATAGCCCATTCCCTTGTCCTCACTAGATTTGGAGCTATTTTTGGGTGGGCTATCTCTTAGCATTTTACCGTATATGCTTACAAGTATTGTGTGTTACTTTTGAACCCCTATTCCGAACTATGAGGACACTTAAAGCCGGTACGTATTGGGCTTCTTGCAAGAAGTGCTCATGCCTGTAGCTTCAAGGCCATCTATTTCAGCACAGGAATTGAGGAAAGAAAAGATTTCTATTGGCTTCGTAACTGACTTGCTGAGAACATTTTTGTGCCTGTGAAAATGTGCCAAGTGCAACAAAAATGCCAAGAAAAGTGCCTTTTTAAATTAGCAGAAAATGTGTTTCAACAGAAAAATGTGATAATGCACATTCCTTTCTCTTTTTTTCCTTTCCTTTTCCTACCCTCTCTTTTTCTTTTTTGCACAGGAAGATACTGAGGTATATTTTCGGTGCAAACGGTTGGCAGTTCTAGCAGACCAAGCTGGCCATTACCAAAAATTTCACATTTCACATCCAGTGTTACATCTTTGACTGTTTCACCATAATTTTAAAAAATTATCAGCATAGTTCGTAAAACTGTACCTGTATGTTTTAAAAAACACATCTGCATTCGCAGCCAACCTAAGTAAACCTTAATGCAGTTTGTTTGCTACTAGTACTGTTAAAGCATAGTACATGGAAACCCACAATACCTTCAAGAGTGCAGTGCCTGCTCACGCCTCACCCTGAAATCTGCCTGCCACAGTTTTAATCGACGTATGTTGGTGCACAATTGCATCATGCCTGGCTGGCAGACTGCCATCCCCACATTTGCACCTTAAAAAAAAAAAATTGCTTCACCTGCCATGTATCTGCGTGTGCACATGTGCTTGGGCATGCCTGCATGCACGTGTGGGTGCATATGTGCACTGCATAAAAAATCTCTTCACACACTGCACACAGCACAAAAATAGCTTCTGCAGAGTTTCATAGCACTGTTCTAAAGTGGGCACGCCAGTATCAGTTCATAACAAGAAACACCACATGAAATCCTTCATCGTGTTGCAGAAATTTCAGCTCTGCAATGAGTAAAACACTGTACTGCCTTGATTTTAGGCAGCCTCTAATTGTGAGCATCCTTCTTCAACCCAAAAACTGAGCAGCGCCGTCTCCCATAAAGCACAGCATAGGGCCATGCAACCTGCTATCTGGGCAGATAACCCAGCATTGGCAATTATAAGCTAATGTGCAGTTACAGACGGTGGGCTTGTATGACAGAATGCAATCGATGGCACTCCTAACAGAAAATCTACACTGGTCAATCAGTAGTTTGGGATATTTGTGTTTAAAGAGTGAACATACATGTAGAAAGCAAGAGCTACACCCCAAGCCATGCACGCCATTAGCACGTGCATTTGCCAACTTCATTGATGTCTTACCTTAACATTCGAATTTCTTTCTCCCTACACATTCACGTATTTTTCTCCTGCATTTTCTTTTTGCAGATTTTAACATTAGCGACCACCTCCTAGAATTCGGAAGAGAGGTTTGCAGTAATAAATGAGTTAACAGACAATTAGATTGCAGACGGAGCTCTTTAAGTCTATTCTTTTCTTGGCATGCTTTAAGCATTTCCTAGAATAGATGCGTCAACTGTACCATAGTGTGGCTCCCTATCCCTGTCAGCATCTGTGTACCAACATGCATGGCCCCAAACTAAATTTATCAAACCTGGTTCTTTGAAGAAATGCTAATGCAGTCAATGGCCAAATCACAAATAGTTAAGAAACATTTCAGAACCCATATGGGCTCCCTGTTTGCAATGACCTGGTTCTTGCTGTTACACCTTCCAGTTACCACGGGGAGGTCCAAAGGGCCATGGCCCCTCTGACTACTAGGGAAGGGTGCAAAATTTGTGATGACTTTTTAAAAAGTAAAAAATTTAAATTTAACTTACAGCCCTTGGCTTTAATTTTCTGATGACTCTCTCTGATCTATTCAGAGAGAGTCAGAGAAATTATTCAGGGAAATTACTATGACCTAGAAAATGCTGTTTTGTTTGGCCAATAGTATCTTTCACACTACGCACAATACCACCATAAAAAATGGCTACTAAAAAGCTTCGACAATTTGACTTATGCACCAACTAAAACTAAAACAACCATGCTCTTTTGAACGGGATTTATCATACAATAGTACAAAGAGGGATCAGTAAATTGTATTTGGCATAGCTGCGAGTAGCAGAAGGCTTACCTTTGCCTAGTCGAATGAGAACTCAAGCAAAAAAAAAAAAAAAAAAAAGATGGCACTCAAACCAAACGTGTCAGTACTAAAGTTGTAATTTAAAGCACTTGGGAATATCTCACGTATTGTTACTGTGTTTTTAAGGTTTGGTTCAGTCATAATTATTTTTGAGCCGTTCTAACAACTATTTTATGTAAAAAGGGACGGATAATTTAAAGCTACCCTTTTTTTCTCGCAGTACAGCTCACTAACTCCAGAGAGCAGCCCGTACATGATGCATCAAAAAGGACCTTCCGGCAGCAAGCTGCTGAGTGCACCCCTAGAACCAACAGCACTAGAGATGCACCAAATGAACTCTTAAGGCCTTCTTTAATGCCTTTCAGCAATGAGAACCACGCGAGCATGAACCGTGTACCGTCACTAGCAATGCCAATTAACGAGATGGACAAGAGGGCCATCCAAGGGCCATCCAAGGATCTTTCTGGCCTCATCTGGGCAGCCATGCACAAACAGAATCAAACAATCGAAAGGGCAGATCTTGTGCACCCTGGTTTGAAATGTTTTGCTGCCTTCAGTGAGGTCCAGCAAAAAATGGTGCTTTTTGTTTTCCTTGTTGTGAATTTCCACCGTAGAGTGGTATATATAAAAGGAATTCGGGCCCACCATTTGAGGAGCTTCTTTTTTGAAATGAGTCAAATTTTGTGACCCAGCTTAAAAGTGAAACGCCGTAAAACCTACTATATGATACGGTCCACATGTCAGCTAGGGGAAGTTAGCATTTACAGTGTTGCATTTAGGCCCACTAACAAAAATTTTGCTTTTTGACTGCAATTCTCTTCAGGTGGATTTGGCTCACTTCAAAAAAGAGCTCCTCCTTTGTGTCCGCTGGGTTTGGAAAATGGAGGAAAGTGATATACAGGAGTTCGACCAGCATGAAAAATCTGACAGTCATGCTTACGATTGCTCCAGGGAAAGCAGATCAGTTGCTTCAAAGCTAGATGAAGGCTTTGAACAACGAGCATCTCAAGGGGAAACGAAACGCGAAAAAAAACTGTAAACTGCCAAGGTGCCTCACTGATGGCATAGTTCTTTCGAAAGGGGGCGCAAGCCATTCAGAGCGCAGAGTGAGAGTGGCAAAAGTGCAGAGCAAGGCCTTTTTCAGAGATAATTAATCGAGTATTTTAACTAACAAACAGTTTAATTAACAAATATCAAATTATCAGTAACAAGTAATTAAGTCCTTGCATGATGCCGAGGTAACATTTGAGGGGGTGGGATTAAGGGGGAAAGAAGGGCTCTAATGAGAACTGGCCCCCTTTCGAGTGGGACCCTCCACACATCTATGCTTTCTCCATTTTTCTTCTTCTACGTAGTACATTAATTTACATAGGTCATGTCTTTACCGCTTTTCAGATGCATTTTAATGCGAACTGCTTATTTTTGCATTTCGCATTCCTTTTTTTAAGCCGTGCCACATCGAATTCCTCGTAGGTTTAAAACCAATCTGTCTTAGCTAATCCCCCTGAATGCATTGGGTCCTGTGATCCATTTCCTGCGCCACAAACTAGAAAATGTAAACCTGTTTGCTAAGCTCTGCCCGACCTGAATGTAGCTTCGTTGTTCTTACGACCGAAACACAGCTGTTCTGCTCGTCCCAACTTGTACCCAAGCTGTTCAAACGCGGTGCAAAATTACAAGGCCTGCTCCCAATTTTCCATCAGATAAACTGCAGTACCACACCCCTGTTAGAGCTGCTGAATCATAAGCAACCCGATTGCCTGCACATACAAACAAACCTGTCATGAAGGGGATTTCAAAGATCATCATTCGATTGCTGGTACCGTATTTTTGCACGTATAACCCGCCCCTGTATTAACCGCACCCGCCCTTTCCGTCAACGAATGAAAAAATATAAATCCCCACGTATTGCCCACATATTTCATACATAAGAGGATGGACCAAATCTACTACTCAAGCAACATTGCACGTCTGTTCATGCAAAAGAACTTACCTAGCTGACTACATAACCAGATGACTTGCCGCATACATTTTTTCAGGTTGGTGTATTGCGTGTGCAAAATAACCACTGGCAATGGGACAACAATGGCTTAGTCGCTATCACTGCTGTAGGTCATAACGGTCCAATGCGCATTGCGGTGAAGCTGCACCAAAGTAAATACCGTAAAAACCCGCGTATAATAATAGGTTTTTTCCAAATTTTACTATGTAAAATTTCTGCCTCGTATTATATGTGGATCCCAAAGTTTTCAGCCGAAAATTTGCACTTTCGGTTTCAGTGGAGGGTGTGCCATCTTGCAGTGGCATTAGCTGGCTGCTGCTTCTCTCAGCCGGTGCCATTTTGATTGTTTTGACCACGCGAAGGATCTCAGCACGTTCACCGCAAGTCTATCACGATGTCGGGTGCACGAAAACAGTATTCGGCTGCAATTAAAAGAAAAGTTATTTTATGTGCCGAGACCATCAGGAATTGCGCCGCAGGACAGCAATTCGGCGTCACCGAAGGCAGCATTCGTGGGTGGAGAAAGCAACTGGTGCTTGACTGAATAAGGTCTGTGTGGTGTCGGCGGCCTGGAGCACTGTTGTGGATTCCCGTCAGTGCTTGTGTTGGACGCCTTTCACTGCCACCTGGCCGATTCCGTGAAGAAGTTGTTGCGCGAACCTTGCACCCAACTCATTGTCATTCCAGGAGGAATGACATCCCAGCTGCCACCACTAGACGTTTGCATCAACAAGCCTTTCAAAGACTGCACCAGGTCCTGCTACCAAGAGTGAATGAGGTCAGGAGACCTGTAAGTGACAGCCACCGAATGGCTGACGCGGGTTTCGCCAGCGGTGCTTTGTGGCTGGATCGCGGATGCATGGGCCAGCATCCTAGAGGAGCTCGTCAGTTGTTCTTTTAAGAAATGCGGCATCTCGAACGCCCTTGATGGCACTGAGGACCACTTTCTGTGGGAAGACATTTCCGACAAGGCGACTTCAGGAGACAGCAGCAGCGAACGTGACGATGACTGAACGGACGTCGGGAGACAGTGCCAGTGAAAACTGAGAATGACTGTACGGTAACTGCAGTGCAAATAAATGTTTTCTGTGCTCTTTACCTCGCATTATATGCGGATGAAAACTTTTTTTTTTCTGATTTTGCTGTCCCCGAATTACACCTCGTATTATACGCGGGTCCGTATTATACGCGGGTCCGTATTATACGTGGGTTTTTACGGTACCTCGCATATAGTCCACAGCTCTACTTCACACCCCTGAAATTTTCGCATTTTTGGTTCGGGTTATACGCACAAAATACGGTATCCTGGATTTGAAAATGAACACAGAGCTCCAAAGCGGAGGCCTGCAGCTTGACAGCAGCAGAAGTTTTCTCAAACAGAATATAATCTATGACACACATTAAGGGTTTTTAGACGGTGGCCTGAGGGCATTTGCCTAGAGGGGATATTCAGGATGCAAGTAACTGGGGAATATTTAGGCCACTTAAAGATTTGTGGATGACATCGTCTTGTTCAGTGACACGGGAGAAGATCTGCAAACAATGCTTCATGAACTGTACTCAGAAAGCCTTTCCGTAGGCTTGTAGATAAATATGAGCAAGATGAAATTAGCGCTAAATAGAAATGCAGAAAGCGCCCCCTAGGGCCTAGGCAATCATATGCAAGAATAAGTTTGGTGAATACTGTGACAACCTCGGGCAAGTTGTGATTGATGACACAAAGCATGAGAAGGAAAGCAGCCATGCGTAGAATTACCATGGACTGGCCAGCATTTGGAAAACACTCTGAAGCAATTAACAGTAGACTACTCCTCTCAATAAAAAGAAAGCTATACCTAACCCATGCATACTGTCAGTGATGATTGATGGCATGGCACAGACAACACTTGGGAGCAATTCCTAAGAACCTTGAACGAAAACTCAGGCTGGAACAAAAAGGCATAGGAAGAAGAGTAATAAGAGGAAAGCTTAGAGATAGGAAGTGGGTGATTTGGTAGAGTGCAAGCAAAACTTGAGTGAACGATACTCTAGCTGAAATCAAGAGATACCAGCTTAAGCAGTCGGGCATGGGAGTAATTAAAACTGGCAAGTGGTGGATTATGGGGCAATTCAGTGGCCACTGAAAGAGAGGACTAGAAGCAGGAGAAGACCGATGACTCTTCGGAGATGGGATGAGGACGTTCAGTGGCAAAGAATGAATTCGGAGAGCGCGAGATAGAAGCAGTTGAAAGTGAGCAAAGCCTTCATCCCGCGGTGGACACAAATAACCTGATGGCGGTGATGACGATAATGACTATTCCGAGGGAGCCGCCTTCTGGTCAGTGTTAACACTTCCAGCACAAAAGCAGACCTCGCTTTGTAGTGCATGTTTGGAAGGGGCACAGCCCAGAGAACTAGGAAACCATAACAAAAGTCGGACTGGAGGGGCCTTTTAATAGCCGTGGCCAGGCACACAAAAAAGGCGTCCCTTTTAGAGAATGGGGGGAGAGCGTTTATTTTTCCCCTGAGCCACAGGGTAAACACAGAGCACGTGCTGGCTTACGCTGTCCAAACACGACGCTTCTTTGGTTGACCACTCTTCCGTTCTGTGTGCACCACCACCATATGCCTTGTACATGCGTGGCAACCCACTTGGGACTGCTCTATAAAGCGCCCGAGGGGGAGAAACCCGGAACACGTCCTATTATTACTCTAGCACATGGCTTGCAGGCCCAGAGCCGGGTTCTCTGCTAAATCTTCTGGCCTCTGTGGGATCGACGAACAGGGGGCAACACACTTGTCCATTACGCAGCTTGCACACTTTCAGGTCTCATCCTGCCTCGTCCGAAAAGAACTTGAAGAAAACTACTGCGGTGTTTTGAAGTCTAGGCCTACCACTTTTGTCCTCGGCATATTTGTAAAAAGTTGGTGTCCGCAGCTCTCAGAGGTTGACCACGCAGTTATAGACAGGTGTGTTGTGCACTGTACACTGGACAAAGCAAATTTGAATAAGGTGCCCTGTGGAAGCATAACTGTGTCAGGCAATATAAGCAGTCTTTTTTACGGTCAGTTATTAGTTGAGTGGGACGAATTAAGGTAGTTGTGCGTGGAATAGTCAATTTCGGATCGTGTTACAAGATAACCAGCCATAAAGCGGGAATGCTACGCAATATCTCTCTCTCTCTCTCTCTCTCTCTCTCTCTCTCTCTCTCTCTCTCTCTCTCTCTCTCTCTCTCTCTCTCTCTCTCTCTCTCTCTCTCTCTCTCTCTCTCTCTCTCTCTCTCTCTCTCTCCTTCCATTACATACTTTGCTGCTCTCCAACTAGCCCTAATAACCATCTTTAGTATCGTACAGTTGAACCTCGTTATAATGAACACTGGTATAGCGAATTATCGGCTATGGCAAACTAAATAGGAACTTTGGTTGGTGCCGCTTTATTTCAATGACACTTATTCTTTTATAACGAAAGTGAAACTGTGTGGGCCGCGCGCACTATCAACTATGATGAACAAATATTTGACCAGTAGGCTGAGAGGAAAAACTCCCGGCATCCAAAACTGCAGAAGTAGAAAAGGCCCCCGTGTTCGTGGACACCGTGGAAAACTTATCCTGCTCAGTGCTGTGAAGAGCCACCATACAAAGACCACATCATTCCTCAAAAAAAATAGAAACGCAGGCCTGTTTTGTCAAATGAACTTTGTTATGTTGTAATTTCCCATTTCGTGTTCCGGTTCGTTGAGCTTGTGGTTACCTTGTTTATGGTAGGTTCCGAGATTAAAATAACATGTTTTTGTATCAAGGATTTTCGCGGGAGCCAGATTATCGATTAGTTTGAATAGATTTTTAGCTCTTCTGTCACAATGCATATCGGTTATATTGCACTAAATTGCAGTCCCGATTCTACTTTGTTATATAACGAGGTTCGACTGTACTTATATCTGCTTGGAGGTTGCTAAAGAGTGCACTAGCTAGTCGTTTCTCTTCCCGCTGACGAGTGCGCCAGCTATACAGGAGGTTGTACATGAAATTCACGGATGGAATTTTCTTTCCACGGCAAAAGTCTGTCAACAAAAATGGCCCAAAATGAAGCCATAGAAAAAAAAAACAGTGAAATTCCTCAGCCACTGGAGTCTGCTTACATGGTTTGAAAGCAAAAGCCTAGCATTTATCAAAGACGTCTTTACTGCTACAACGCCTTTACGGCTCTTCTATTTTCCCACACGAAGCCAATTTATTTTCTTTCCCAGTGGCGACCATTTGGTGACATTCGCATTAACGCCGACGACGACAACGACGATGACGAAGACTACAACTAGGGTCACTTTTTTTGCATTTGACGAGACACCTAACGCTTCGGCTAAAGGAGGCCATGCAGTACAATTAACAACTCTACACAGTATCTGTTGCTCTGGTGAAAGCTGATGACGTAGTAGTCAAATGGATTGGAACAGCCTTTGAGAATGAAGTAACCTGGCAAGTGCATCCCACCAATTGAAGGGAATCTACAGATACGCCACAACAAAAGTCCACACTAGATGAGAAAAAAACCGGAAAGCGTTCCGACAACGGTGAAACTCAACAGTGTTCAGCACACAGCCCGCACCTCTTTAATGCAATGAAGGACATAACTGTGAAGCAAATCAGAAATGTTCCTTGGCGGATACCTCATGCAAATGACATTGTGCCCTATGCATGAGAAAGAAACGACCAAGTAGACTTCTTTCTTTCGAAGATTGGGGAATGAAGAAGGGTGGGGGGTGCACGGCAGCTTTAGAAGAGCGACGATTGAGAGTCAGCAGCAGAAGCAAAACGAAATGTAGGACCTGCAAGAGGTAGACTGGAAATGTGAAGACCTCAAGTTTCATGGTTCAAACATCAAAAGGAAGAGGGCTGATAGGAGGGCACTTCGTCGACGAAACACGAGACGCAAACAAGGGCATCAAGTGTCAGAATTGAAAAACAGCACCTATACGTCTCACAAAAATGTTTATGCGGATCATCTGCAAAAAAGAAGAAAGAGAGAAAGGGCCTTCTGGGAACAGTCCTCAGTTGTAACTACAATGTTTTAACAATATTTTTTTTGTATATTCACTATTAGAAGACCTCTTAGCTTGTTTCCAATGTGAAACCAAGTCCAAATTTGGTGCTTACGTATGATACTTCTAACAAATATCTGCAAGTTCCCCCCTTAAATGCTGCAAGAACAAAAAAGATGCCACCAGGAAAATGGCCAACAAACGACGTGTGCACTCAAAACAGCCAAAAACCAACAATCGAGCTTCTTTTATCAGCAACGGAAAGGTTCTTCAGTGTGTTTGAAGTCCAGGAAGAAAATACAGCAAGCATGAAATGAGACAAAAAGCAACAAAAGCTAGAGAATCTGAATGCTCCATTATGCAGTCAACATATGCTGCTCTACAATGAAACGTAGAGCACGCACAACTTCAGGTTGGTCAATTTGCATGATAAATGACTCCCAGGGGGAATATTGCATGCAAACGTTTTTACAAAATGAACATGAACTGGAACTTAAAGCGACGGCACAAATTTAAATATGAAGTGTTGTTTTGCTGTGGGCACAGCACACACACCAATATTAGGTTCAAAGAAACACGAAATAAAAGACCTTTTCCGCTAGCTGCACCTTTCCACTTACAATTGTTATGCAAAAAGTATGGATTAAATTTTGAACAAGCTCTATCAATGCAATATTATAAAATTATGCATGTTGTTTCTCTGCCTGAAGGGAGATAATGACTCGTTGTATCCCTTGCACTCATAGCAGTTAACATTCTAGATTTATATCTATTTTATTAGACTAGCATTCAATTTTCTGTATTGTCTGCAGCACAAAAGACACTATACCTTTTTCTTGCTGCGTAATCTTTATAACTTAGGTTTGTACTCAAGCATCAAAGGTCACATTTTAGTTTCCTAAATTCGGGGTGTTTGCTTGAACAAGAGGCGTGTATAATTTTTTCAGTTCTTACACACAACGTCATTTTATTCAGTTTGATTTGATATGCCAAAAAACATCTGCTATAGTTAGGTCCAGATTTGATATGCCGAAAAAACATCTGCTACAGTTAGGTCCAGAAATGTTTCTTCATAGCTTTAAAATATGCCACTGAGAATCGAAAATACTTAACATGGCTAAATGTACGTTTTGTTACTGTGGATAGTTGCATGCACATATGTAGAAATTAAGAGTTTTCGCTATTTATCGGTCAATGTTGAAGGAAGACCTGCTGGTTATAGAATTATAAGTTTGGTATTGGAAGTCGTTGCGGACACAGTCACAGCTGCATAGGAAGGACGCTCCCAACGTGTAGCAGTAAAGATCTGCCACAAACACTGCGTTCTTTAGCTGCACTACGTCGCAATCTGAATTCGAACCTCAAGACCGAGTTGCCTAACAGCGTAAACGATCAAAGCGTTAATCCAGAGAAAGATGTAAGCCCCAGGACTAGCACTGAGAGACTTCTTAGGCCGCCAAGCATGCCTTAGATGAGCACCTCATGCAGCAAAAGCCCCACCCACGCACCTACCATGTAGAATAACCTGGTGCATGTGTTAACAGCTGCCCTAAAATCATCCCCACTGTCTTTTTGTTGCACCAAATTGTGCCTAGCTACAAGCAAACATTTTTCCATGCGTACATTTACATGTACGTCACAATTGATTATTTGTCATTACTACCCATATCTCCCGGCAGCGTGGAGAGATATACGTAGTGAGCACATTCATTATTACATGGTAGCGACTCACTATTACCCCTCTTCCTCTTGATGATATGTGTCACCTGCTCCTAGCCTTAATGATAAGATAATTGAAGGAAGTATGTGCATGCATATATGCGTACACCACCCACCACTTTCCCAATCTTACCACCCAAAGCGGAAGTTAACCACTTAATTTTCTGCGTGAATGCGAGTTTCCTGGGTGTCAGGTGCTTTTTTTTTTTTACTTGTGTATGTCTGGGGTGCCAAGCTTGGCATTTTAGCCAAACTTACATTGCCAGCATCGTCAAAAACAGTTTCTTTTTATTTGTCGGGAATAAAAGAGACAGTAACAAAAACCTTTTGCGGTGAATGTGTTCTATACGTAGAGCCAAGAAATGTCAAGCCTGCAACTTTTCAGAAAACATATGTCGCTTTGGATGTTCATGTCTCATGCACGCAACGTTGCAGTCATGTTTGTTTTTTCGCAACGCATGCATATGCTCAGCATTCCATCGCCTATTTATGAATGAAAAATACAAACGAAAAAGATTCATTTCTCAAGAAAAACTGCGCGATGCTGAATTTCTCGACAAAAAAAAAAAAAGAAAAAGGACGGCAAAAGTGGCTGCTGGAAATCTAATAAACAGACAGCAAAGAGAAGAGACCATCGCAATCGGTAGGCATGTGTGAAGCAGGCTGTTTTAATGCACATCGCATTATTTTTTACTTAACACCGCACTTCGAGGTGTAAACGCGAGAGAAAAAACGAGAAAAAAAAAAAGGACGCGAGAATTCCGGTGAGGCGCTGCCTATTTGGCTATGCACATTGGCAAGTCGTGCCACAGATTTCAGCGGCACAGACAAAAGTCGATCGTCGAATGCAAAGAAGAGTCCTCGGAGGCACGGGAAAACATACTCCACCACCCCGGGGCCGCACAGACTAGAGTGGGTGCTCACCGGCGCTGCCTTATTCGTATACGCGGGCTCTGGCCGCTGATCGATCGATACACGCAGTCAAAATATAATCTCCCACAGAATACGGACATGCTGCGCCGTGCGGAATGCCCGCGGAAAACGCACGCAAATCGTATGCTGCGGCGAGCGCTAAAACAGCGCGTCGCGATTCCCGACGGCGGCTTTTATTAAAGTCGAAACTCGGACAATACGGTATAACAGGCGCAGCTTTTGGCGGACGATCCCATTCGCGCGTCGGACTCTGCCCGGGTATATTCGCGCTGAACAAAGGTGGTGAGCGCGCAGTGTCGGAATTCGCTCGCAGGAGCGATGTGTCGGTTCACACGCTCGAGTGACAGTAATGTCGGATCAAGCGAGAGACGGCCGCGCGGCATAAGAGCCTGCGCGCGTCGATCCTATCTGCATCGGAATCGCGCGGCGCGCTCTCCGCTTCGTCGCGCTCGCAGTTTCTGAGCGCGCTTGCCTGGATGCTGTGCGCGCGCGAGTGTAACAACCTAAACTAAGTAGTCACCGGATCAAAGAGCGCGACCGAGCGCGTGTCGGCGATCGCCCTCTCCCCCTCTTGGATGGCGCCGAAGCTCGATCGGATAAACATGCACGACACCGCAGACGCTTTCGATTTTGCGCCGGCAGCGAAGCTTCCGCGCACGGCTAGCTACCCAGCATGCCCACAAACGCTACAGCCTCCGAGCTTCACCCTTTGTACAGCCTCAAGTGATATTCAAATGGATTCGCGAAAGGAATAAAACAGTGGAGAATCGGGTGCTCGAGCACTCGATGCTCGTGTCTAGCGGTGAAGCGCGCTTGTGGCGGCGGCTGCTGCTGCGACGTCCAATACCGCGACGGAATATGCGCGCGTGTAGGCGCGCAGTACTTCACGAGGCGGCAACGACCAGAAGTGAACGTCCCTCGATACGAAGGGACGATCTAGCGGTCAGCGCCGTTTTGATAGCCGAAGCTGCAGGACCAGCAGTGGAGAAACAGGTTCGAACGGAGATGAGCGCCGCGCGTCCCCGCCCCCGTGGAGAAAGCAGCGAAACCACACGGCGGCACCGCCGGTGCGGCCCCGGGGGCCCGTCGCGGACACCTGCGAGCGTCCCGCTCAAGGGCGCGACCGCGGGGCCGAGTCCGAGCCCGGCGATTTCGAGCGCCGGGCAGCCTTCGGCGATCGCGAGGAGTGCGTCCAGTGGCAGCGCGGCTAGGCTTAGCGCGCTGACCGGCCATCAAGCTGTGACAGCCTTACCTGACTCGGGGCTCCGTAGGCAGAGGAGAAGAGCCACTAGTAGGCATGGTTGCTTCACGATCATCTCATCTGGATTGCCGGGACGTAGACGGGCGTGCTCCGTGTGTATTCCAGTGGGGAAAAAACGCGCTACGCGCAGCTTTTTCCGAGGGGCAACACCAGTCGCGTTTCCAACATTTTGCCGGGAGACGACTCTCGAGAGGACTCCACAAACCGCAACGCTTCCTCGACGGCCAATCGCGGCGCGCCTAACAGGAGAAGCTGGGAGTCGGCGCGCGGACCAATCAGAGCGCGCCTACCAACGGCGGCTGCCGACCGCGCGACTGCGCTAGAGAAGCTCGGGCGAAAAACACAGGTTTCGGTTATCTCCGCGCGCGCTTCTCGTTTTATTAGCCCATTGTGTCTCGCCCTTATATCATGTTCGCGCATCGGCTCCGTTTCCACGCTGGCACCTCGTGGGGTACGCGACCACGCGACGCCCGATCACGCAGCCGAGCCGTTGTCGGTGGGCCGCGCGCGGTCTGCTCTCGGGCGCGTGTTCGCGTCGCTGCGTGCGCGGCTGTGTTTGCAGATTGCGCTTCGCTTCTTTGCTTTCTTGACGCGCGTACGCTGTGGAGTGTTTGTAAGGCAACAGGTTTCTGCCTCCTCCCGCAGTTCGTTTCTCACGAAATCAACGCGCGGACGGACAACTCGTACAGGAGAATCGCAAGATGCCACAGGGCATGAAGCAGCGCGCGCAATTCAAATCTGTGTGTGTGTGTGTGTGTGTGTGTGTGTGTGTGTGTGTGTGTGTGTGTGTGTGTGTGTGTGTGTGTGCGTGCGTGCGTGCGTGTGTGTGTGCGTGCGTGCGTGTGTGCGCGTGTGCTCGTGTGTGTGTGTGCGTGCTCGTGTGTGTGTGTGTGTGCGTGCGTGCGTGCGTGTGTGTGTGCTCGTGTGTGTGTGTGTGTGCGTGTGTGCTCGTGTGTGTGTGTGTGTGTGTGTGCGCGCGCGCGCGTGCGTGTGCGCGCGCATGGTTTGAGAGATTGCGAAGGAAGCTGCAACGACTTTGCGCTTTCTTTCACTTGTTTTGGCACGAGCGATAAAACTGCGTGTGTAAACAGGTCTGAAAAAACAAGAATAGCAAAACTACTGCTGTGCAATTACATCGAATGATGTGCGCAGCCAAAACGCGGACTCATCAATGAAAAATACATATGAAGCACCTGAAGACCAGGTCGCCCCAACTGGTATGTGCGCACAGCGCGATAAAAACTAAATCTACCTTATACGTATATTATACGTCTGACGCTATTACTCCAAGTGCCGTGGGTCTGGTTCACCGATTACTTGTAAAAGAACATGGATCCTACTCTTAAATCATGGCATGAAATTTGTAGGGCACCATTTATTCTCATTTTGAATAACACCCACCTACCAATGCATGCTAACACAACATTCCATATGATGCCAGGGCTAGTGTTCTCATAGATATGAGTTATTTTCCCTGCCAATAACTATTCGAGAAAGGGTTATTGAGCTCATGAAAACAATCTCCTCCCTCACTGCTGTTTCCTTTTCTTGCATCTGCACGTCCCTAGTCTGTGACGTGCAGATCGGGCCACTGTCCTTATATAATTCATCATAGCAAATCCCCAGTATGGGTAAACCCCAACATAGCAAATCCACCCGGAGCACCAGATTCGCTGGTATTCCGTCTTCACAGGGTGGAAGTGGTCTGAATTTGGACCAGCAATTTTCTGCACTTCACAACGCGCGTGCATGAAGCATGGAGGTTTCAGGCTCTTGCCTTAAATGCTACTTACAGAAGGCCGTAGGGCTTTCGTAATTTAAGACAAGAACGCCCATGGGCCATATCGCCGCTGAACAAGCGTCTTCGCGGCAATCCTTTTGTGTGTGGCAGTGAAATCGACCTTAAGACGACGTATGTATAGGGTTCCTACGGTTACGTGGGGTCGCATGGAAGCATTTAATAAAAGGCGCAGGATAATCTGACACCCGACCTCTTACATTAAACAGGAAAAATGTTTTCCCAGCATTGCATCTTCGCGTAGTAGTGAAGCCGACTTCAAAGGAGCAAGGTGTATATATTGGAAGTATACAGGGTGACCAAAGTTAAGTCGACAGGTTTTTTTTTTTTTAAATAGGCGCTTACCTTTACGTGAAGACGACCTCTACAGTGAGGTTATGCACCCAGGGGGACCCATAAATCGGTGGTAATTATTGATTTCGGAGGCTTGATTAACTAAAATTGATTAATGAACTTTTTTGTGGCTACAGTAACTAGGCATGTTTGTATTGGAAAGTTAGACGCAATCTTGTTTCTACGCTGTTTCAATTGGCGGAATTCTTGCGATTCTTGTGTGAAAACGCTTGTGTGTTCGATACGCGCGTCAAAGATCCCCCGGTGGTCGAAACTATTCCGGAGCCCTCCACTACGGCGCGCCTCATTACCTGTGAAGCGTCGCCGCGCTAAACCTCATATTCAATCAAACAATTTAAAAGAGGAGATCATTGGGAACATTGCTGTCAGTTGCTACTGTGAGAAATCGCGTGGTAGCAAAGTTGAGGTCAAAATCTATTCTTAATGTATACGCTGTAGCACATTCCTGAAAACACAGGATCCCGACAATCAATACTACAATGCTCTGTTGTTTCAGGCTTCTTGCATATCTTGCAGTTAGTGTCCCAAGGTAAGAAGAAGCCTTTTTCTTTTTGACATGTCTTCACGGAAAGTGTTGAAGTATGCAACACAAAGAAAAACGTTTTTGTGACCGTGCAAACGAATCCCTCAGCTTTCGTGAGGGATTCGTTTGCTGTCGTCAGAGTTTGTATACTTTGAATCGCAGGTAGTTTGCACTTCTGATCGCAGACGCCTGTACTTAAAACTCTCGGGCGGTTTGTACTTTGGTAGTTGACGCTTGTACTCTGACTGCAGCAGCTTTGGCTTTGGCACTTCGCCATTTGATTTTCACACACAAGAAAGCTTCGCGTTTCAACCATAATCGTCGTTAGACGGGGGGATTTGTTATGCCCCTGTAAAAACCCCTTCCTTCCCAGAATTGCATACGCGAATAGCAGTAAAGGCTCGTTGTATAGCACAGCAGCTCACGCATTTGTCCCGTCGTTCCCACTCAGGGGTTTCTGCAATTTTTTTCTTTGGAGACACGAGCCATAATTCGGATTTGTGGGGTGCGCATGCTGAGCCCACAGGACTTGGAGAAGCTTGATTTGATTGATTGTGGGGTTTAACGCGCCGACGCAACGCAGGCGATGAGGCGCGCCGTAGTGGAGAGCGCCGGATTAATTTTGACCACCTGGGGATGTTTAACGTGCGCCGAAATCTCGTACACACGGGCGTTTTTGCTTTTCGCCTCCATCAGAAAAGCGGCCGCCACGGCCGAGAATCGAACCCGCGACCTCGTGCTCAGCAGCGCAACGCCTTAGCCACTGAGCCACCGCGGCGGGTACTTGGAGAAGCTACGTACTACGTCCGCTGCTTTCTGTAGCCGTCCTGCGTTGCTCCCAGCGAACCCGTAACGTACTAGATGTCGTTTCCGTAGAAGTCGTGGTTGATGCCGCGAATATAGTTAAGCATTTCAGGGGGAGGGGGGGGGGGTGCTATAAACCAGGATTAAAGAAGAAAGGGGGCAGTCCAGCCCCTTTAGGAGTTCCACGGAGAGGTCGGCGGCGCCACAGGCGTGCCTATTATGAGAAAACGATTTGTATGCACTATCACGTGCTTTTCTACGTATGGTAGTAATTTATATGATCTTGGTACCGGAATGCGCTTTCTTATCTATTGCTGCACTGCAGATATTTACGAGAAATTAAAATTGCCCTCATGCACTGTTGTTTGCTCAAGTATCACTGCTCTCTGGCCCTGTCAAGCTGTTGTTACAGCTTTTTGCCAGAGAGGCCGCAACATTGATTTGTAACCAATTATCAAACTTGGTTTGATTTGATCCGTGAGAAAGGCCTTGATGTACTCATTAGTCATGACGCATCAGTTCACAGTGTTCGGCAAGGTTGCCAGGATGGAGGTATATTTGACGTTGTCGAAGGCACCCCTTAAATTGAATGCCGATATTGCCGTCTTTGGGAATTGCGGTGCCTCCTTTCGAGGTGTATATCTTGCGTGGATATATATAGGTGGGATCGGAAACCAACCATTGATAGGGGTCATCTACCCTATCCTCCAGAAAAGATGAAAGACTGTTAAAGATGATCTGTTCCCGCCAGCAGTTTCCCTTCGCATGTAGGCGACCGCATGTTGTCCAGGCGGAAAGAGGGGTGGTGGGTAAGCGACCACGTATGTTGGCGCGCGTCTTGTACCCCGCAAACAGCTGGCCATTTCTTTACCCTCGCCGTACGAGTTACGGAGGAGAAAGAGAATAAGAGTTTGCCCTAATGGTGTAAAAAGGGGTCATCTGATTTGCACACGCGAAGACAGTATACACGGCAGGATATTCTCGTTCCGTTCATTTTATTCTTTAGTTTTTCATTTCTTCTAACAAAGACTACGTTTACACTACAGTGAAACCCGGTTATAGCGTACTGTAATATGTGCCGCAATTAGCTCGATATATCCAATAGTTCGATATAGCGAAATCCGCCGATAACGAGTTCTTTTTTTGTAACGAGTTCGCAATACGTGGGACACCTCCCGTCCCCGCATGCGGAAACCAACACAATATGAAGTACGTCGTTACCATGCACAAAACAATCCATTTATTTCAAGCAATAAGGCTACTTTCCACCTCAACAGCCTACTTCACAAAAAAGAAATGATTCAAGTTTTCACTTTCATTTTGACGACGTCAACTAGCACAGCATTCTAGTCAGTGTCCTTCAATATCGAAGCAATAATGTCTGAGCGCATCAACTGCCGAAAGCGCTTCATTAAGCATTGGACGGCTTTCACTCGTGACATCCTCTGCCTCTTTAGAACTTTCAACAGCACCAGCTGCCATGACATCGACGACGGTGTCTACATCAGAGGGGCTCGCAGTGACGGCAACCTGGTCGTCGACGACACTCGGGAGAAACCCCGAAAAAATTCTATGGTCGGCCGTTTTGTTGTGCGCAGTTGTAGTCACGAACCATTTTCAACTATAGCCCGGCTTTCCACTCTGCTTCAGTTACGAAACTTGTCGGGCGTCACGTCGCTCCATGTGAGGCTAACGTCTCAACCGTGGCAATCAACATCTCAATTACGGCTGTGAGACATGCATTTCGGAGGCAAGTCTATAGGTTCACCGAGTTTGATGTATCAGATGTGAACTTCGTTATACGGAATGTTTCGCATGTATTTTCATAACTTATTTGTTTTTGTTCGATATATAGCATAATTCGCTCTATCTGGGTTCGTTATAATCGGGTTTTACTGCATTACTACAAGTAACGTCTCCTATTTATTTGGTAGAGTTCCTGTCTTCAAGATATTTTTTTAAGCAGTTAAGCATTTCAAGAGAGGGGGGGGGGGGGGGGGGGGGGGACTATGAAACTAGTGTTAAAGAAGAAAGGGTGCAGTTCAGCCCCTTTAGGAGTGCCACGGAAAGGTCGGCGGTGCCACTGGCGTGGCATCCTGTTATGACCTCTAAAAGTGACGGGTCATCAAGGTTGACGAATACTCTATCAAGTATCCTTTCCATCTCCGGGGCTGTGCGTCTCTCACATATGC